>NC_064830.1:53887024-54190055 GCF_024166365.1 Elephas maximus indicus
TGGCTGGCAATTTTTTTTTCTTTCAATTTTTTAAATAAGTCATCCCATTGCCTTCTTGCCTGCATGGTTTCTGCCAAGTAGTCCGAGCTTATTCTTATCGGCTCTCCTTTGTAGGTAACTTTTTGTTTACCCCTAGCTGCTCTTAAAATTCTCTCTTTATCTTTGGTTTTGGCAAGTTTGATTATAATATGTCTTGGTGACTTTCTTTTAACATCTACCTTACGTGGAGTTCGATGAGCATCTTGTCATCTTTCATGATATCATGGAAGTTTTCTGCCAACAAATCTTCAACAATTTTCTCTGTATTTTCTGTTATCCCTCCTTGTTCTGGTACTCCAATCACTCGTAGGTTATTTCTCTTGATAGAGTCCCACATGATTCTTATGGTTTCTTCATTAAAAAAAAAAATTCTTTTATCTGATTTTTCTTCAAATATATTAGTGCCAAGTGATTCAAGTTCAGAAATTCTGGCTTCTACTTGCTCAATTCTGCTCCTCTGACTTTCTGTTGAGTTGTCTACTTCTGTAATTTTATTGTTAATCTTTTGAATTTCTGATTGCTGTCTGCCTATGGATTTTTCCAGCTTATTAAATTTTTCATTATGTTCCTGAATAATCTTTTTTTTTTTAAATTAATTTTTATTAAGCTTCAAGTGAACGTTTACCATTCCAATCAGTCTGTCACATGTAGGTTTACATACATCTTACTCCCTTCTCCCTCTTGCTCTCCCCCTATTGAGTCAGCCCTTTCAGTCTCTCGTTTCGTGCCAATTTTGCCATCTTCCCTCTCTCTCTATCTTCCCATCCCCCCTCCAGTCAAGAGTTGCCAACACGCTCTCCAGTGTCCACCTAATTTAATTAGCTCACTCTTCATCAGCATCTCTCTCCCCCCTGCTGACCAGTCCTTTTCATGCCTGATGAGTTGTCTTCACGGATGGTTCCTGTCCTGTGCCATCAGAAGTTCTGGGGAGCATTGTCTCTGGGATTCCTCTAGTTGCAGTCATACCATTAGGTATGGTCTTTTTATGAGCATTTGGGGTGTGTATCCCATTGGTCTCCTGCTCCCTCAGGAGTTGTCTGTTGTGCTCCCTAACAGGGCAGACATCGATTGTGGCCGGGCACCAACTAGTTCTTCTGGTCTCAGGATAAAGTAGGTCTCTGGTTCATGTGGCCCTTTCTGTCTCTTGGGCTCTTAGTTGTCGTGTGACCTTGGTGTTCTTCCTTTGCCTTTGCTCCAGGTGGGTTGAGACCAATTGATGTATCTTAGATGGCTGCTTGTTGGCATTTAGGACCCCAGGCGCCACAATTCAAAGTGGGATGCAGAATGTTTTCATAATAGAATTATTTTGCCCATTGACTTAGAAGTCCCCTCAAACCATGTTCCCCAGACCCCAGCCCCTGCTCCGCTGACCTTTGAAGCTTTCATTTTATCCCGGAAACCTCTTTGCTTTTAGTCCAGTCCAATTAGGCTGACCTTCCTTGTATTGAGTGTTGTCTTTCCCTTCACCCAAAGCAGTTCTTATCTACTGATTAATCAATAAAAGCCCTCTCCCTCCCTCCCTCCCCCCTTTGTAACCACAAAAGTATGTGTTCTCCGTTTTTTCTATTTCTCAAGATCTTATAATAGTGGTCTTATACAATATTTGTCCCTTTGCCTCTGACTCATTTCGCTCAGCATAATGCCTTCCAGATTCCTCCATGTTATGAAATGTTTCAGAGATTCGTCACTGTTCTTTATCGATGCGTAGTATTCCATTGGGTGAATATACCACAATTTATTTACCCATTCATCCGTTGACGGACACCTTGGTTACTTCCAGCTTTTTGCTATTGTAAACAGAGCTGCAATAAACATGGGTGTGCATATATCTGTTTGTGTGAAGGCTCTTGTATCTCTAGGGTATATTCTGAGGAGTGGGATTTCTGGGTTGTATGGTAGTTCTATTTCTAACTGTTTAAGATGATGCCAGATGGATTTCCAAAGTGGTTGTAATATTTTACACTCCCACCAGCAGTGTATGAGAGTTCCAATCTCTCCGCAGCCTCTCCAACATTTATTATTTTGTGTTTTTTGGATTAATGCCAGTCTAGTTGGTGTGAGATGGAATCTCATCGTAGTTTTAATTTGCATTTCTCTAATGGCTAATGATCGGGAGCATTTTCTTATGTATCTGTTGGCTGCCTGAATATCTTCTTTAGTGAAGTGTGTGTTCATATCCTTTGCCCACTTCTTGATTGGGTTGTTTGTCTTTTTGTGGTTGAGTTTTGACAGAATCATGTAGATTTTAGAGATCAGGCGCTGGTCGGAGATGTCATAGCTGAAAATTCTTTCCCAGTCTGTAGGTGGTCTTTTCACTCTTTTGGTGAAGTCTTTAGATGAGCATAGGTGTTTGATTTTTAGGAGCTCCCAGTTATCTGGTTTCTCTTCATCATTTTTGGTAATGTTTTGTATTCTGTTTATGCCTTGTATTAGGGCTCCTAGGGTTGTCCCTATTTTTTCTTCCATGATCTTTATCGTTTTAGTCTTTATGTTTAGGTCTTTGATCCACTTGGAGTTAGTTTTGTGCATGGTGTGAGGTATGGGTCCTGTTTCATTCTTTTGCAAATGGATATCCAGTTATGCCAGCACCATTTGTTAAAAAGATTATCATTTCCCCAATTGACTGACACTGGTCCTTTGTCAAATATCAGCTGCTCATACATGGATGGATTTATATCTGGGTTCTCAATTCTGTTCCATTGGTCTATATGCCTGTTGTTGTACCAGTACCAGGCTGTTTTGACTACTGTAGCTGTATAATAGGTTCTGAAATCAGGTAGAGTGAGGCCTCCCACTTTCTTCTTCTTTTTCAGTAATGCTTTGCTTATCCGGGGGTTCTTTCCTTTCCATATGAAATTAGTGATTTGTTTCTCTATCCTCTTAAAATATGACATTGGTATTTGGATTGGAAGTGCGTTATATGTATAGATGGCTTTTGGTAGAATAGACATTTTTACTATGTTAAGTCTTCCTATCCATGAGCACGGTATGTTTTTCCACTTAAGTATGTCCTTTTGAATTTCTTGTAGCAGAGTTTTATAGTTTTCTTTGTATAGGTCTTTTACATCCTTGGTAAGATTTATTCCAAAGTATTTTATCTTCTTGGGGGCTACTGTGAATGGTATTGATTTGGTTATTTCCTCTTCGGTGTTCTTTTTGTTGATATAGAGGAATCCAAGTGATTTTTGTATGTTTATTTTATAACCTGAGATTCTTCCAAACTCTGCTATTAGTTTTAGTAGTATTCTGGAGGATTCCTTAGGGTTTTCCATGTATACGATCATGTCATCTGCAAATAGTGATAGCTTTACTTCCTCCTTGCCAATCTGGATACCCTTTATTTCTTTGTCTAGCCTAATTGCCCTGGCTAGGACTTCAAGTACGATGTTGAATAAGAGCGGTGATAAAGGGCATCCGCATCCTTGTCTGGTTCCCGTTCTCAAGGGAAATGCTTTCAGGTTCTCTCCATTTAGAGTGATATTGGCTGTTGGCTTTGCATAGATGCCCTTTATTATGTTGAGGAATTTTCCTTCAATTCCTATTTTGGTGAGAGTTTTTATCATAAATGGGTGTTGAACTTTGTCAAATGCCTTTTCTGCATCTATTGATAAGATCATGTGGTTTTTGTCTTTTGTTTTATTTATGTGATGGATTACATTAATGGTTTTTCTGATATTAAACCAGGCTTGCATACCTGGTATAAATCCCACTTGATCAGGGTGAATTATTTTTTTGATGTGTTGTTGGATTCTATTGGCTAGAATTTTGTTGAGGATTTTTGCATCTATGTTCATGAGGGATATAGGTCTAAAATTTTCTTTTTTTGTAATGTCTTTACCTGGTTTTGGTATCAGGGAGACAGTAGCTTCATAGAATGAGTTGGGTAGTATTCCGTCTTTTTCTATGCTTTGAAATACCTTCAGTAGTAGTGGTGTTAAGTCTTCTCTGAAGGTTTGGTAGAACTCTGCAGTGAAGCCATCTGGGCCACGACTTTTTTTGTTGGAAGTTTTTTGATTACCGTTTCAATCTCTTTTTTTGTTATGGGTCTATTTAGTTGTTCTACTTCTGAATGTCTTAGTTTAGGTAGGTAGTATTTTTCCAAGAATTTATCCATTTCTTCTAGGTTTTCAAATTTGTTAGAGTACAATTTTTTGTAGTAATCTGAAATGATTCTTTTAATTTCATTTGGCTCTGTTGTGATGTGGTCCTTCTCGTTTCTTATTCGGGTTATTTGTTTCCTTTCCTGTATTTCTTTAGTCAGTCTAGGCAATGGCTTATCAATTTTGTTAATTTTTTCAAAGAACCAGCTTTTGGCTTTGTTAATTCTTTCAATTGTTTTTCTGTTCTCTAATTCATTTAGTTCAGCTCTAATTTTCCTGAATAATCTTTCTAATTTCTTCAATTGTTTTATCTGTGTGTTCCTTGGCTTGTTCTGCATATTGCCTGATTTCCTTCCTGATGTCTTGAAGGGTTCTGTATATTAATCTTTTGTATTCTGCCTCTGGTAATTCCAGGAATGCACTTTCATCTAGAAGATCCCTGGATTCTTTGTTTTGATAGCTTGTTGAGGTGATCATGGTCTGTTTCTTTATGTGACTTGATATTGACTGTTGTCTCTGAGCCATCTACAAGTTATTGTATTAGTTTATGCTTGCTTACCATGTTGTAGCTGCTTGCTTTGTTTTGTTTTGGTATGCCGAAATGGGTTGCCTGAGTAAGCTAGCTTGATTATTTTCACCTTGGGAGCTCTGATGTCCTGTCCCCAGATGGCTAGAGCTTTTATCAGGTATATCAGTCTAGGAGTCCATTCACTTTTCTTCTGTGAATTCAGCTCAGGTGTCCAGGTAGCTGATCATCAAGTGTGTGGTCCAGGCTCTGTCCTACAGTCTTAGAGGGGCAGGGGTGATTGGTGTATGTACCAGTATCTGATTACAGCAGGGGGTCACACTCTGAACAAGGCAGGGGGCTGAGAACCAACCCCCGAGTGTCTCTGAGGAAAATGCATCCCCGTTCCCTAGAGCGTGAAGGTGGGTGGGTTCTGCAGACAGACCGTGGACACCCAATGTTTTTGGTTGCAAGTACTGGGAGGTACCAGTTACCTTGGACCCCTGTTGTGGGTGGCCGGGTGACCTGAGTGGAGCTACCAGTCCTTAGGCCCCTGATGTGGGTAGGTGAGGACCTTGTTTAATAGGCAAAGCAATGTCAAACATCAAACACCTACCTCTCCACCACACAGCTGAAATGGTTGGAGTCTGCCAACAAGGGCCTATTCTCTTGAAATAGGCCCACACAGGTCCATGCAGAGGGCAAAGGTGCTCAAAGTCCATGGACAGTTTATTCCCAGACAAGAGCTGCTTCTGTCCTGAGCTCCCCCGGTTAGTGGAGCTGGCAAATTATCTTTTTTCGCAATTGCAAATTTTTTCCTTCTCCAAGGCTGGGAGGATGGCTCTAGGTGCTCAACAGTGCCTATCTCAGGCCCAGGGGAGTCAGCTGCTAAAGTCGGCTTGGGGGTGGGGGAAGCGGTAAAATATATGCAAGTACTTAGCTTTTGCTGAGAGCACCATTCTTCTCTGGTTCAGGAGGTGTGAGTAGGCTATGTGAATGGCTGCTTCTCCCTGAGGAAACTGTGGCCAAATGCTAGCACTAGCCCACTGCCACCACTCCAGAAATGGTGCCTGAGGGCTCGCCACAATTCAGGGCTGGCAACTCCTCTTCCTTTCTGTACCGTCTCCTCCTCTCCCTGCCCCTCTGTTCATTTTCTATTCTTGCCTTTGATGCTCAGAGCTCCTAGTTTATCATAAATATACTCGTTTCACTTGTTTTTTTGGGTCTTTGTTGTGAAGAGGGCTCGCCGGAAGCGTCTGTCTATTCCGCCATCTTGCCTCTGCCTCCCCAGTGAAAACCTTATGAATAGTAGTGGAACATTATCTGATATAGTGATGGAAGATGAGCCCCTCAAGTTGCAAGGCACTCAAAATATGACTGGGAAACAGCTGCCTCCTCAAAGTACAGTTGACCTTAATGATGTCAGTGGAGTCGAGCTTTCAAGACACTCCTCTGCTGATATGGCATGACTCAAAATGAGAAGAAACAGCTGCAAACATCCATTCATGATCAGAACGTGGAGTGTATGAAGTATGAATCTAGGAAAACTGGAAGTCATCAAAAAGAAATGGAAAGCATAAAGATCAATATCCTAGGTGTTAGTGAGCTGAAATGGACTGGTACTAGCCATTTTGAATCAGACAATCATATGGTCTACTACGACGGGAATGACAAATTGAAAAGGAATGGTATCACATTCATCGTCAAAAAGAACATTTCAAGGTCTATCCTGACGTACAAGGCTGTCAGTGATAGGATGATATCCATACACCTACAAGGAAGACCAGTTAATGCGACTATTATTCAAATATACCTACCAACCACTAATGCCAAAGATGAAGAAACTGAAGACTTTTTACCAACTTCTGCAGTCTGAAATGGATCAAACATGCAGTCAAGATGTATTGATAATTACTGGTGATTGGAATGTGAAAATTGGAAATAAAAAATGATCAGTAGTTGGAAAATATGGCCTTGATGATATAAAGGACGCCGGAGACTGCATGATAGAATTTTGTAAGAACAACGACTTATTCATTGCGAATACCTTTTTTTCCACAACATGAACAGCAAGTATACACATAGACCTTGCCAGGGGGAATACACAGGAGTCAAATCGACTACATCTGTGGAAAGAGACAATGGAGAAGAAGCTCAATATCATCAGACAGAACAAGGCCAGGGGCCAATTGTGGAACAGGCTATCAATTTCTCATACAGAAGTTTAAGTTGAAGATGAAGAAAATTAAAACAAGTCTATGACAGCCAAAGTATAACCTTGAGTACATCCCACCTGAATTTAGAGACCATCTCAAAAATAGGTTTGATGCATTGAACACTAATGACCGAAGACCAGACAAGTTGTTGAAGGACATCAGGATATCGTACATGAAGAAAAAAAGGGGTTATTAAAAAGACAGGAAAGAAAGAAAAGACCAAAATGGATGTCAGGAGAGACTGTGAAAGTTGCTCTTGAACAGAGAGTATCTAAAGCGAATGGAAGAAATGATGATGAAAAACAGCTGAATAGATTTCAAAAGGTGGTTCGAGAAGACAAAGTAAAGTATTATAATGAAATGTGCAAAGTCCTGGAGTTAGAAAATCAAAAGGGAAGAACACACTGGGCATTTCTGAAGCTGAAAGGACTGAAGAAAAAATTCAAGCTTCAGGTTTTAATTTTGAAGGAAATCCTGGTGGAGTACTGGTTAAGGGCTACAGCTGCTAACCAAAAAAAGGTCAGTTCAAATCTACCAGGTGCTCCTTGGACACTCTATGAGACAGTTCTACTCTGTCCTATAGGGTCACTATGAGTTGGAATTGACTGGATGGCAAAAGAATTGATGCTTTTGAATTATGATGCTGGGAAAGAATATTGAATAGAGCATGGACTTCCAGATGAACAAATGAATCTGTCTTGGAAAAAGTACAGCCAGAGTGCTCTTTAGAAGTGAGGATAGCGAGACTTCGTCTCAGGAACTTTGGACATGTTAACAGGAGGAACCAGTCCCTGGAAAAAGGTATTATGCTTGGTCAGAGGTATTATGCAAGGAGTCAGAGAAAAAGAGGAAGACCCTCAATGAGATGGACTGACACAGCGGCTGCAACAATTGGCTCAAACACAACAACTGTGAGGATGGCGCAGGACCGGACAGTGTTTTGCTCTGTTGTACAAAGGGTTGCTATGAGTCGGAACCAACCTGATGACACCCGACAATGACAATTCTTGATAGACAACTAAGAGCAGGAGCATGCCAAAATGTGGCGTGGGCTATGTAACTTTTGACTCAGAGGCAGAGAGAAGATGCCTGGAAATGACACACGCCATGATCCACACACCTTCACAGAGAGGTGAACCAAGCCTCATGTATACACAGACGCACATGCCTGTCTGACACACCCACCTACACAGATACAAATTCCTGTTGCCATGGGCTACTGTCCCCTAACTCAGGTGTGCTACTGAAAATAGTTACTGCTAACCTCAGAAAGCTCAAATCACTACCAGAATACCCCAAATTGTCAAGAATTGGCCACTGCAGAATTTTAGAGTGGAAAGCGTTCCTCGAGATTGTATAATCCAAGTTGTTTGTCAAACTTTTTTTTTAAGCAGCAAAAAGATTACTTCAAAAGAAATGGTGGCCGCCCAGTATGTGAAACAGGTAAAAAGGGAGGTGCCTGGGTGAGAGCCCTGGGGTCTGAGCGGAAACGTAAAAGTGCTAAGTCAAACTTCTTTTTCCACTGATCTGCAGACTCAAGCCCACAGAGGGCAATAGCTTGCCAAACACCACAAAGAAAGGGTGTCAAAGGACCAGGACTCCATTGGAGCCAGGGCCTGTGAATTCTTGTTTGAAATCGTTGTTAATTAAATGTGTCTGTCCCTGAAAGAGAAGTCCCTGAGTAGCATAAATGGTTAAGCACTATACTGTTAACTGAAAAACTGGCAGTTCAAACCCACACAGAGATGCCTTGGAAGAAAGTCCTGGCTATCTGTTTCCAAAAGATCATAGCCATGCACCCTATGGAGTGCAGTTCTACTCCGTAACAAATGGGGTCACCATGAGTCAGAACCGACTTGATGGCAACTGGTGGTTCCTGAAAGTAGGAGTCCCTGGGTGTACAGATGATTAATATGCTCAGCTGTTAACCAAAAGTTTGGAGGTTCCAGTCTACCCAGAGGCACCTCGGAAGAAAAGTCCTGGCGGTCTACTTCCAAAAAATCAGTCATTGAAAATCCCACGGAGCACATTTCTACTTTGACACACATGGGTCACCATGAGTGGAAATCAACTCAATTCTAACTGGCTAACTGGTCCTGAAAGTAATCCTGAACTCTCAACTGCAACCGTCTCAGTCCAAATGATCTCACAGCAATAGTTTTGGATTTGTGCTCTTGGTTTGTTTCAGCTGAAAATAGTATTAAACGGTAGGCAGTATTAGGAGTTAAGTGGAGTGATGACAATGACCTCCTCAGCCTGTTCCCCCAGGCTGCCCACACCCTGCTGGATCCTGGTGGCCTCACAGGCAAGTGCTGCCAGTCATTTAGAGCCTCGAAGCTGAAACCCAGCCTGGTAAGTAAACACCAGGAAAGTTTACTCAGTTCCACTTTAAGTTACACCCATTTGTTCCCTCCCCTCCTTCGTAACACTCCACGAGCAACATTGCAAGCCTGAGGAAGAGCTAACTTTGCATTGTTTAGACAAATAACAGTGGTTGTGCAAACAATGTGACTAGCTCTCACAGACCTCCCCTGGGCAGTTCCTTCCCAAGAGGCAGAAGCCTCCAACACTCAGACCCCTGCCAGAGGGCCACCTCCCTGCCTTTCCTGGGAATACTCCCCTGCAGAGGGAAAATGTGATTCATCGGACCCAGGAGAAGCTCTTGTATTGAGGTGAAGGCTTGGGGACACTGAGCCTTCGGAAGTGACATGCCAGAACATGCTGGAGCCCTCTGCTCCTGTACACACATGAAGTCAGAACACACGAGGTCGGCATCTTCTCAGGCTGCCTTTTTTTTTTTTAATTCATTTATTTGAAAGCTAATTCTTTTATTGAAAATAACAAACAAATTGTACCTGACAGAACATTTTAGTGGGCTTCCTTCTACCAGTAAGTTCCTTCTTATTTGGATGTCTCCCTTTGACTGGCGTTTACTTATTTTTTATGAAAATAGACAAGGTAAAACATACGCCAATTCTTTTACAGCTGTACAGCTTATTGATGCCATTACCCTTAATCAAAGCAAATTTTCCACCACCATAAACAGAAACTCGGCACTCTGTAAGCAAAAACTCCCTCTTTCTCTCCCTCCTCCCACCACTGGTAACCACTAATAAACCTTGGCCTCTACACATTTGCCTGTTCTTGTCTTTTTATGTAGGTGAGGTCATGCAGTGTTTGTCCCTTTGTGATTGACTTATTTTGCTCAGCATAACTGTGTTCAAGCTCCATTCGCATTGTTGTATGCATTAAGACATCATTTCTCTTTCTGGCTGTGTAGTACTCCACTGTATGTATGCAGCACATTTTGCTTATCTATTCACTTGTTGACGCCCCCGCCTTTTTGACAGTCTTCTGGCATTAGCCACAGAAATGGCTTGAAGACTTGTCACGGGGTATGGAATGGCACGAGTTTCCTTCCTACAGCCACTGTCCAGATTGGAAGGAAGTCTCCACACTCCAGGTCAGCCAGGGCAGGGCAGGCCAGCCACTCCATGCCCCTTTCCCCTTCACTTACAACTCGCTGTCCCCTTCCTGGGCTCCCCACCCGCCTCCTCCTGCTCCAATGGCGGAGTCTCCCAAGTCTGCCCTGGCCTTGCTCATGACAGGCAGTTTCTGGACAGGTTCATCCATTCCCATGGCTCCATGACTGCCCTTCCACCAGCATGCTGTTGAGACCCATAGCCCAGGTCTCTCAATGGAAGTCTAGACGTATATTCCACCATGTCCCAGAACATCAGCCCTTAAATGTCCTTGGGTACTTAAATTCCAACTTGACTGGTCATTACACCTTCCCCAAACCTGCTCCTTCTCCTCTAGCCCCTCAGGTTAGAAACTCTGGGTAATGCTGGGCCCCTCCCTCTTTTCACCCACGACAGCCAAATGGTCACCCACCAAGTGCTGGAAAGTCTACAACTTGGGCAGGTCTCTCCTGTCTATTCCCACTACCATGGCCATAAATCAGCTCCCCCACCCCCAATATTCTTGACCGGTGCATGCAACAGCCTGTTGAGTGCTTCTTAAGCCAGGCCAATGCTAGGCTACATAAGATAGACAGATTCCTGCATCCAGATCTCAATCAGAATTTCTGTTTGAGTGTGGCCTGGCAGGACGAGAGCTTTAAAAGTCCCCTCTAGGGAGTTTACTCCCTGAGTGGTACAAACGATTAATGTGCTCGACTGCTAACCAAAAGGTTGGCAGTTTGAGTCCACCCAGAGATGCCTTGGAAGAAAGGCATGGTAATCTATTTCCAAAGAATCAGCCTTGAAAACCTTATGCAGCACATGGGGTTGCCATGAGTCAAAATCAATTCGATGGCAACTATTTTTTTTTTTTTTGATGGGCTTCTAGGGATTTTGATGAATGGCCAGGCCTGGGAAACCATCATTTGAACCAATTTTCCTACTCAGGTCTCACCTCCTTTTCAACCCACCCTCTGCCTGCTGCTACTCAAACAAACTAGCACTTTCTAGAACATGCCAAACTCTTCCTTGACGCTGTGCCTTTGCACTTTTATTCACTCCACCTCTGGCCCCATCCATCCTCTGACCACCACTGAGCAAACTGCTCTGGTAGTCAAGGCCCCCTCACCTGTAGCCCTTTCCCACTGACCTCCACCCCCTGCAGTATTGGATACTTTCTCATTAGAGCTCATCGCCCCTTCCCCAGGCTTCCATCTCCCCCACTAGCATTTGAGCTTCAAAAGTCTTGTCTTTGTTCCCCAGGACCTAATACAATGACTTCCCTTAGCTAGTACTCCATAATGAGCCCTGGTGGTACAAAAGTTAAGCACTTGACTGTTAACTGAAAGGCTGGCATTTAGAACTTACCCAGCAGCTACACGGGAGAAAGTCCTGGCCATCTGCTTCTGTAAACATTACAGCCTAGAAAACCCTATAGGGCAGTCACATGGGGTCACTGTGAGTCAGAATTGACTCTTCAAACTACCAACCTTTCGGTTAGCAGCCAAGAGCTTTAACTGCTGCGCCACCAGTGTTCCTCAAAACAATGACAGTGCTCCACAGTGTGTCTGCTGGACAAAAATTCAAATTCCCAGCAGTTCGGAAGCGTTAGCTAAAGAGTAACAATCAGAGTTTTTGTTTTAAGCTCCTTTTCACTCTATTTTTAATTTCCCATAAATAATATAATGGATAAATCTAATTTTTCACAGTTATTAATTGTACGTAGAAATCTGAAAGCTGCTTAGAATAGCCAAAAAGGGAAAAATCATTAATCTGAATTTTGACCTTATTTTAGACAGGGACCCTCAACTTTTCTTGACTTTGCACATTTGAGTTTCAGCAGAACTTCTGTGAATATGTCTTCTGAGTTCCTCATGCACAAGCTAGAAAAATGGACAGTAAAAGGATAGTATAATTAGCTGAACTATGGCTGAATAGTCATAGCCCAAGTCCCAATTAATGAGCAATAAAACCAAACCAAAAACCCAGTGAAGTTGAGTTGATTCCAACACACAGTAACCCTATAGGACAGAGTAGAACTGCCCCACGGGGCTTCCTAAGAGTGCCTGGTAGATTTGAACAGTCGACCTCTTGGTTAGTAGCCATAGCTCTTAACCAGTACACCAAGAAGCTGAGCAGCTTCAGTCTCAAAAGGTATGGTCATGACCTCTGGGGGCTCAAAGGGGGTTCACCATGGCCTCTGGTGTTTCTAAGGGTGGAGTCGCCACTCAGATGGACTAGGAGAATGGTGCACCTAAAGCCGAGGTAGCAGAGTTGCCATCCAAGTGGGCTTGGAAGGCAGAGCTAAAGCCCAGGGCCTAGCAGCCTCCACTCAGAATCTGGAGAGTGTGGCCAATACCTAGAGTCTGGAGGGCAGGGCCGTTGTGTAAACTCTCTCAAAGAACAGAGGATTATTTTCAGAGCCTTGAGGGCTAGCGTAATGTGTTCTACTGATTTGCTTGGTGCCTGTTATCCCTTCTTTTCCTCTAGTTTCTCCCATTTGTAATAGAAATGTCTAGCTTGTGCCTGTTCTGCCATTGTACCTTTGGAAACAGAAAACTTGTATTCTAGATTTCACAGATGAAGAGGAATTTTTGGATTTTGGACCTGGAGTTAAGACTTTTGCTATGATATGATGGGGTGAATATGTTCTGCACGTTGCAAGGATGTGATTTTTTGGGGGCCAAAGGGTGGAATATCATGGATTGAATTATGTCCCCCCAAAATGTGTGTATCAATTTGCCTGGGCCATGATTCCTGGTATTGCGTGATTTTCCTATATGTTATAAATCTTGCCTCTATGATGTTAATGAGGGAAGATGGGTGGCAGATGTTTTAGTGAGGCAGGGCTCACTCTACAGGATTGGATTGTAACTTGAGGCAATCTCCTGAGATATAAAAGGCAGAAGCGAGCAGAGAGACCTCATACCACCAAGAAAGCAGTGCCGGGAGCAGAGCCCATCCTTTGGACCTGGGGCCCCTGTGCAGAGAAGCTCCTAGTCCAGGGTAAGATTGATGACAAGGCCGACAAAGAGAGAAAGCCTTTCCACTGGAGCTGATGCCCTGAATTTGGACTTCTAGCCTACTAGAGGTCTCTAGAGGCATGCCACAGAGCGCTGTCACCTCCCACTCTGTCCAGTGCTTTCACCAGTGTCTTAGATGAAAAACAGAACACCTGTGTATCAATTATGCACATGGAAGATTAATGAACTAAAGACAGAATTGAGATTCAAAAAGGTTTTTATAAGCTATAGAAGCGTTGAGCACTAAATAATAAGATGGAAAACTTAACAGGGATAAATGTAAAGTCCAGCATTTAGGTTCCAAAAACCAACTGTATTATAATAGCAACAACATAAAAAACAACAGACTTATATTAAACATTGTCAGGTACTATGCTATTTTTTTTATGCTAAGGGTTTTACATAGATTATTTAATCTTGTAATAGCCCTCTAAGCTGGTAAGCACTATTATTGAATACATCTTACAGGTGTGGAAACGAGAGGTTAAGGAACTTGCTCAGTGTGACCCAGCTAGGAAGGAGCAGGGCCAGAACTTAACCCAGCCACATACACAGTGCCCCTCAGGGTCAGAGCATGTACTGGCTTGCTTAACAAAAAAAAAAAAAGACTGAAGTAAATCTTGGCTGCGCTGAGGGAGGCTCACAGGAGGTGGTAGTCCCAAAGGTCTGCTGTCTCGGGGCTAAGCAGGCCAGATCTAGAGAACAGTGCCACTATGATAGAGACCAAGAAACAGAAGCTGACCCAGATGAAGGTGGCCAGGATGAACAAGGGCCTGGTATGTTGCTGTAAGGGAAAAGACTGGTGAAATATCATTCTCCCCAGCTCTCATTCCTCCCCGGGCCTCATTCTTGGCAGTTGTCACGTCCTTTCAGCTTCCCTCTTTCCCTCTAAATATCTCTATGTCTTCAACTCCTGCCCCCATAGGCTCAAGTCTCTTGCTTCTTTCAGAGGCTAACATGTTCAGTTTCCAGTACTCTGCTGGTTCCTTCCCTTTAGCCTGTGGCCATGCTCAGGCCTCCCCTGAAAGAGGAGAAACTCCAAGGACTTCCTAGTTGCAAATGTAATTACACTTACTCAGCATTCATCCCCCTTGACTTCTCTGCAGCTAACAGAACAATAGATTGCCTTTTCTTTAATATACACATCTTAGTAAGTAAGCAGAATTAAGTCTGTGTGTACATTGTTTATTGGGTAATCCATCCCTGCGCATGATTTAAAATCAGGAAAGGTGTGTGTCAGGGTTGTACCCTTTCACCATACTTATTCAATCTGTACACTGAGCAAGTAATCTGAGAAGTTGGACTATATGAAAAAGAGCAGGGCACCAGGATTGGAGGAAGACTCATTAACAACCTGTGATATGCAGATGACACAACCTTGCTTGCTGAAAGCAAAGAGGACTTGAAGCGCTTACATTAATGAAGATCAAAGACTATAGCCTTCAGTATAGATTACACCTCAACATAAAGAAAACAAAAATCCTCACATTTTGTCCATAAGCAACATTATGGTAAATGAAGATTGAAGTTGCCAAGGATTTCACTTCACTTGTATCCATAATCAATGCCCATGGAAACAGCACTCAAGAAATCAAACAAGTATTACACTGGGCAAATCTGCTGCAAAAGACCTCTTTCACATGTTAAAAAAGCAAAGATGTCACTTTGAGGACTAAAGTGTGCCTAACCCAAGCCATGGTTTTTTTTTTTTTTTTCGTATACATGCAAAAGCTGGACAATGAATAAGGAAGAACTAAGAACAATTGATGCCTTTGAATCATGATGTTGGCAAAGAATACTGAATATACCATGGACTGCCAAAACAATGAACAAATCTGTCTTGGAAGAGGTACGGCCAGAATGCTCCTTAGAAATGAGGATGGTGAGACGTCGTCTAACGTACTTTGGACATGCTATCAGGAGAAACCAGTCCCTAGAGAAGGACATCGTGCTTGGTAAAGTAGAGGGTCAGTGAAAAAGAGGAAGACTCTCCATGAGATGGACTGACACAGTGGCTACAATAATGGGCTCAAAAATAGCAATGATTGTGAGGATGACATAGGACTAGGCAGTGTTTTGTTCTGTTGTACACAGGGTTACGCATCGGGTTGGGACTGACTTGACAGCACCTAACAACAACGTATACACACACACACACACAAGTTGTTGTTGTATGCCGCTGAATTGATTCTGACTCACAGCGATTCCATATGACAGAGTAGAACTGCCCTACAGGGTTTCCAAGGAGATGTGTATATGAGTCCTCTGTGTGTGGGGAAAGGTCAGATCCCTTGAAGAGGAGGAGGAGAATGATAAAGGTGGTTGAACCAAGGTGGCAGTCATGGGAGGTATCAATAGCACATAGGCTTTTAATCCTGGCTGTGTCACTTCTGTGAGACTTTAGGCAACTTACTTAACCTGAGTCGTGTAAAAGTTGGATAACAACATCTAGCACATAAGGTTGTTTATTAAATGAGAGAAGGCACATGAAGTTTGTAAGATGGCATCTGGCACATAAGAAGTACTCAATGACTGTGAGATTATAAACGATCACCATCCGCACCATCATCTTCACACCCAAAGCTGTTCCTATAAACAGAAAAATCCGCTCATTCATTCATGCACCCATCAAGTATTTATCAAGCCCCCACTACTCCTTGTTCTTTAGAAGCTTGTGGTCAAGTGGGGCAGACACTGAGTTAATGACCTGTCACAACTCAATGTGGAAGGTGCCCGGATGAAGACAGGCATGAGGAGGGGCTGGCTGCAAAGACTTCTCAGAAGAGGTGCTACTCAAGTTGAATCAGGAAGGTGTAGGTGCTGGTGGGCAAAGCAGACTGACATTTCAGAAGGAGCCTCTTATGCCAAGGCATAGAGTAATGAAACTGCACTGAGGGAGCTGCAAGGAGTTTGGTAGAGCATCAGCCATGGTAGAAGTGGGAGGCAGGGAGGCCAGGTGATGATGCAGACAGGCTGGACTTTGTGGCTTCTCAGTGAGTCTGAAGTGACAGGAGCCTCCGGAGGGGTTCAAGTAGGCAATGGCCGGGCCGGTTTCCCTGAATGCTCTGGACTTTGTTAAGGCATGTTGCCAAATAGCTTTAGAAAAGGGCCATTTTATACTTGGAGTGGCAGCACCATTCCTCTTACCATGCCTTCTCCCACGGGTGCCATCTTCCTCTTTCTCTTTTGGGACTGCTCTTCCTGTGGCTCCCAGGGCCAGCTTGCCTGTTCTGTGACAGCTCCCTCTCATGCCCATCTGCCTCCTCTCCCTCCCTCAGATGCACTTCCCAATGTTCCCTCTCCCTTGACAAGACCCTCACTGTCTCGGCTTCAGCTACCATCTCTGGGCAGAAGACTCTGGCCCACAGCCTAGCCCCATCCTCTTGAGTGACTTCAACCTTGGCATTTCCAGCCACCCAGGGCACCTTCCACTGGAAGCTCCTCACCACTTCAATCTTTGCAGAACAAAGCTTGCCTCATAACTCTCCTAAGAAATATTTCCTCCTTCTGACATGCCCAATTCTGTCAATGGCACCATCCTCCTCTCAATCATACAGACTCAAACCTCAATGTGATCCCTGGTTCATCCCTCACCCTCACGCTCCCCGATCCAGTCTCTTTCTTGCCCTTTCACCACATGCTTTTCTTAGTCTGCCTCCATCCTCCATGTCTAATACTGTAGCCCTAATTCTTTCCCAGACAGCTGGGAGGATCAGCTACCTGGCTCCAGCTCCTCTCCTTCAGAGTATTGTGGACATTGCTAGCATATCTAATTTCCTAAAGCATCCACCTTGACCCTGCCATCCCCCACTCAAATCTTAAGTAGCATCCCTCTTCTGGAGGACAGAGCTCTGACCTAATTCTTTGGTTGCCATGATCCCTATGCCTCAGCTCTTATCTCCCACTGTGTTCTTCCATGCCTTCTAAAATCAGTTGCCATCAAGCTAATGCTGATTCATGGCAACCTCACGTGTGTCGGAATAGAACTGTGCTCCAAAGAGTTTTCAATGGCTGAGTTTTTGGAAGTAGATTGCAGATCTTTCTTCCAAGGTGCCTCTGGGTAGGCTAAATCTCCAACCTTTCAGTTAGCAGCCAAGCACGTTAACTGTTGGCACAACCAGGGTCTAGGCCTCAGCAAACTGAATTACTTGGCACGTCCTGTCTAAGGCAAGTGTACCCTCCTCCTTGCCCTTGCTTACACTATTCCTTCTGTTAAGAATTTTTTCTCTCCCTCTCCTGTTCCCTTCACATCCCTCAAGGTTTCTCTCAAGTGTCACTTCCTCCCGCCCCAAGAGAGGTTGTCTCTGAATCTGGTTCCTTTAAGTTGGAAGTGTTCTCGTCTTCCTCTTAAATCTTTCTGTAGGTTTTCTGTGCCTATCTTGTGATATTTGTCTCGTTCTATCTCCTAAGGACCAGTCCCTAGAGAAGGACATCAGGTTTGGTAAAGTAGAGGGTCAGCAAAAAAGACGTAGATGTGATGGATTGACAGTGGCTGCCACAATGGGCTCGAGCATAACAAAAATTGTGAGGATGGCACAGGACAGGGCAGTATTTCCTTCTGTTGTACTTGGGGTCGCTACAAGTTGGAACTGACTTGACAGCATCCAACGGCAACAGGAACAACTGCTTCTATTAGGAGCCCTGGTGGAACAGTGGTTAAGACCTCAGCAGATAACCAAAAGGTGAGAGTTTTGAGTCCACCAGCCACTCTTCGGAAACCCTGTTGTCCTATAGGGTGGCAGCGGGTTACGTTTTGACCTCCTGTTAAGGTGGTGTGTGTTCCTATTTTAGCCCTACAGCTAATCAGAAAGCTGCTTGAGAGGCTGGACACTCACTTTGTTTATCTTTCTAACCACCCCAAGCATCGTTTTACTTGGGGGGAGAGGGAGGGGTATAATATGCCTGTCTTCAAGGGCTACCAAAGGGAGATTAGACAGGGGCCTGGGCAGCAGAAATGGGTTTCAGACTGTTCTAAAGCATTGTGTGGTCAAGACTGCAGGGAAACAAAGCACCCCTGGGGGGCTAAATATGGCCAAAGGCCTCATCAGAACACTCCTAGGACAATCTGCTAGAATCGGGCTGGGGAGGTAAGGAGGGATGGCCAGGAAAGCAGGGGAAAGGGTTTAGATTTTGTCTGTTTAAGAATTAAGAACTCTCACAAAGCAAGCTCTCCAAAAACCAAACAGGCAGCTTCACAAAAGAGGCAGGTTCCCATCTCTGGGCTTGAAAAGGTGGGGGCTGACTGACCCCCAAGAAGGAGGTGGCAGCCTGGGGACACAAGGCTCTTCCCACCTCTAGGATTCTCAGATTCTCTGTTCATCCAAGCTTGTGTTTATAAAACTCTTCCATATAAGTGTTTCTGCATTGTGCCTGGTACCTAGTAGGCACTAAATATTTGAGGAGTGAGGTACCAGGTGATAGGGGTGCCGACACTCGTGTACTTTTGCTTCAGGAAAAACTGATAGTTGCTTAATATAGGTTGATCATCAACAATTTCCTCTGTTCTCCAAAGTATCGTCTAAGAGTAATTTTGTTCTAGAATTTTCTTTCACCTCCAGTAAATTGAAGACTTAAGACGTGCTGTTTGATATCTGATGGCTTACACTCTTATTGGTAAAACTATTCTAGAACAGAACTAAGGCAATTCAAACTCTGTCCATTTACAAGTCTAATTAATGGAAATTCACTGGAGGGAAAAATATGGTTTGGTTGATTTGTATTTATATTGTAACTAATTAACCAAAACAGAAGAAAAAATGTTTACTTAAACCATTGAAACTTACTTCCGACTATCTTTTTAAATATAAAGCTAGGGCATGTATCGGGGGAAATGGTGGACTCTAGACTCACCCAGGTGGCACGGTGGCTAAGCACTCAGCTACTAACTGAAAGATCGGCAGTTCAAATCCAGCAGCAGCTCCTTGGAAACCCTATGGGGCAGTTCTACCTTGTCCTATAGTTTGGCTATGAGTTGGAACAGACTCAATGGCAACGGGTTTGGATGTTTTAGTCCCACCCACCTGAATGTTGGGGACTTCAAGGAATATCACTGCTGATGTCAGATGGATTATGGCTGAAAGCAAAGAATACCAGAAAGATGTTTACCTATGTTTTCTGGACTATGCAAAGGCATTCGGCTGTCTGGATCATGACAAATTATGGATAACATTGTGAAAAATGGGAATTCCAAAACTCTTAATTGTGCTCATGTGAAACTTGTACTTAGACCAACAGGCAGTCATTCGAACAGAACAAGGGGACATACTATGTGATTTAAAGTCAAGAAAGGCATGCATCATGGCTGTATCCTTTCACCATGCTTATTCAATATGTATGCTCAGGAAATAATCTGAGAAGCTGGAATATATGAAGAAGAACCTGGCATCAGGACTGGAGGAAGACTCACTAATAACCTAAGATATGCAGATGACACAACCTTGCTTGCTGAAAGTGAAGACTTGAAGCACTTACTGGTGACAGTCAAAGCCTACAGCCTTCAGTATGGATTACACTTCAACATAAAGAAAACAAAAATCCTTACAACTGGACCAGTAAACAACATCATGATAATGAGGGAAAGATTGAAGTTGTTAAGGAATTCATTTTACTTGGATCCACAATTAATGCCCATGGAAGCCACAGTCAAGAAATTAAAGAGAGTATCACATTGGGCAAACATGCTGCAAAAGACCTCTTTAATGTGTTAAAAAAGTGAAGATGTTACTTTGAGGACTAAGGTTCACCTGACCCAAGCCATGGTGTGTTCAATTGCCTCATATGCATGTGAAAGCTGGACATTGAATAAGGAAGACTAAAGAAGAACTGATGCCTTTGAATTATGGTGTTGGTGAAGAATATTGAATATACCACAGACTGCCAGAACGAACAAATCCGTCTTGGAAAAAGTACAGTCAGAATGTTCCTTAGAAGCAAAGATGGCGAGACTTCGTCTCACATACTCTGAACCTATTATTAGGAGGGCTAAGTCCCTGGAGAAGGAAATCATGCTGGGTTAAGTAAAGGGTCAGCAAAAAAGAGGAAGACCCTCAATGAGATGGACTGACACAATGGCGGCAACAATGGACTCATGCATAGCAAGGATTGCGAGGATAGCGCAGGACTGGGCAGTGTTTCATTCTGTTGTACAATAGTCTCACCCATCTGAATGCTGGGAACTCTAGATTTCCCCCGCTGGGCTGTAGGAGGATTGGGCTTTATGGCGCTTCATTTTTTTTCAAATGCACAACACATTCACACTTTTTATCCAAATAACTGACCAAGCTCATCTCAGAGGGTTCCAGCATCCTGGGGGAGTGCTGCCCATCCTAAGCAGGCCTTGGTGCCCCTGGCTGTGGGGAGAGGAGGTTTTGGCCACAGACAATAAGGAGGAATGCTCTAGAGTATTCCCTAGAGTCAGGGTGCATATGAAAGGAGTTTTATAAACTGTACTTTAAAACCCGTTGCCATCCAGTCAATTCAGACTCATAGTGACCCTATAGGACAGAACAGAGCTAGCCCATTGGGTTTCCAAGATAGTAACCTTTAAGGAAACAGACTGCCACGTCTTTCTCCCTCTGAGCTGCTGGTGGGTTTGAACTGCCAGTCTTTCAGTTAGCAGCCACGCTCTAAACTGCTGCAGCCATCAGGGTTCCTTATAAACTTATAAACTATACAGCACCTTATAATGAAAGCCTGTGACTGCAAATCAGGATACCTGGATTCCCAGAGTGCTCAGTCATCACTACTGGTGACTCCTGGGCCACACACCCAGGTAGCTTCAGGCATTAGAGCAAAAAAACCCAAACCCATCGCCAACCAGTGGATTCTGACTCTTGGTGACCCCATGTGTTAAAAAAACTGTGCTCTGTACGATTTTCTTGGCTGTAACCTTAACTAACAGAAGCAGGCTGAGTCTCAGCCATCAGATGAGTTAAATGCATGTGCGGGCGTTTTGAAGGCCCCGGAATTCTAGAAAACGTCCGGAATATTGCCCGCATAAGCTTTTGTGCTGAGTTGTTCAAGAGGTCCCCAGGAGCGGGGCGGGGAATATTACAGATGTTGGTATTCGCCCTTGTCTGAGGTTTCTACGTTTCCGCGGGCAATTCTGACTCCACTCGGGGCAGGAGAAGGTGGGCCCAAAGTACGCTGCTCGCAGGAGATGGGGATGAACGCGCGACCCCTGGACACTGAGAAGCCCCGGCCGGAAGGGAGAACTACCTGGGGAGGCATCCCCACGTACCCAGGTTCCTGTGGACGCCTTTCCCACCAGCCGGGTCAGGATCACGCCGGAGCCCTAAGGGTGGGGGGAAGCTTCCCAGTGTCCCCAGCTCCCGCGTGGCCTCCGCGGCCTCCTATGCCCGCCCGCCAGTCCCTCCTCACGGCGAGTGCGCCAGGTGTACAGGTGTGGCCCAGGCTCCAGGTACACTCAGCGTTAGCGCCGGCCGGTTTCCTTCCCGCGCGCCCTGCCTACCTGGGTGTACAGCTCCGCCAGCGCCATGGGCAAGAGTGGCCAGGAGCAGCTCGAGGGCCGCGAGTTTGCGAAGCTCGGGGGGGCTGGATCTGTGACTCTGGAGGCCGGTGGGGTAGAAAACCCTTTGCGCCAGCGCAGCGTTAATCACCGCTGGGCCGTCTTGCTGGAGTTTTCCAGCGATCAATTTCACTTTCCTGAGGGTTGGCCGAGAGGTGGTAAAGGAGTCTCGAGCAAGGACTCCTCCACCCCGGGATTGGTCCCTATGAGCCCAGGGTGGCTAGTCCTGGCTGCTATTGGCTGAAGCAGGGGCTGGCCCGGGAGCGACCCCACCTCCCCACAAATTCTTGGCGGTAAAGCGAGTCCACCTGGCGGTAGGCGCAGACCTTTAGGCCAACTAAAGGCTGCTGCTGGTTTTATTCCTTGGAGGGAGCTAGCACACTGTTTTGATTACTATAGCTTTCTAGTAAGTTTTGAAATTTGAAAATGTGGGTTCTCCAACTTTGTTCTTCCTTTCCAAGGTTTTGGCTATTCTGTGCCCCTTTAGATCTCATATGATTTTAGAAACCCTTTGTCAATTTCTAGAAAGAAACCAGCTAATATTCTGTTGTGGATTGCATTAAATCTGTAGATCAATTTGGGGTGTATTGTTATCTAAATGATATTAAGTCTTCTAGTCCTTGAACATGAGATATTTTTACATTTATTTACATCTTTAATTTTTTCAACATTTTGTAGTTTTCAGAGTATTTGTTTTTCAATTCGTTAAATTTATTTGTATTTTATTCTTTCAGATTCTATTGTAAGTGGAATTGCTTTCTAAATTAAATTTTTGGGTCGTTCATTGCAAGTGTATAAAAGAACAATTGATTTTTGTATATTGATCTTGTATCCTGCAACCTTGCTGAACTTGTTTATTATTTCTAATAGGTTTTTAGTGGATTCTTTAGGTTTTTCTCTATACAAGATCATGCCATCTATGAATAGTTTTCTTTCTTTCCAATGTGGATACCTCTTATTTCTCTTTCTTGCCTAATTTTCATGGCTAGAACCTTCAGTACAGTGTCCAATACAAGTGGCATCCTTGTCTTGTTCCCGATCTTAAGGGAAAGCATCCAGTCTTTCACCATTAAGTATGATGCTAACTGTAGGTTCTTTATAGATGCCCTTTATCAGGATGAGGAAGTCCCTTTTATTCTTAGTTTGTTGAGTGTTTATCATAAAACATTGTGGGAGTTTGTCAAATGCTTTTTCTCCATTTATTTAGAAGATCATGTTGTTTTTGTCCTTTATCCTATTGATATGGTGTATCTGATGTTGTTGTTAGGTGCTGTCAAGTTGGTTCTGACTCATAGCAACCCTATGTACAACAGAATGAAACACTGCCCCGTCCTGCACCATCCTCACAATCATTGATATGTTTGACCCCATTGCTGCAGACACTGTGTCAGTCCATCCCATTGAGGGGTTTCCTCTTTTTCAAGCATGATGTCCCTCTCCAGAACATGATCCCCTGATAACATGCCCAAAGTATGTGAGACAAAGTCTCACCATCCTTGCTTCTAAGGAGCATTCTCTCTGTACGCCTTCTACAACAGATTTGTTCATTCTTCCGGCAGTTCAGGGTATATTTGATATTCTTCGCCAATACCATAATTCAAGGGCATCAATTCTTCTTTGATCTTCCTTATTCATTGTCCAGCTCTGACATGCATATGAGGTGATTGAAAACACCATGGATTCAGTCAGGCACGTCTTAGTCCTTAAAGTGACACATTTGCTTTTTAACACTTGAAAGAGATCTTTTGCAGGATTTGCCCAATACAACTCATCCATTTGATTTCTTTTTAGAAGATTCCAGTTAACTAGCTTATCATCTGGTGTTCGTGCATTGTTAATTATGGTTTGTATGCTATTTATGCTGTGTATCAGGGCCTCTGGCACTGATCCTATTTTTTCTTCTATGATCTTTACAGGTTTTGGTTTTATATTTAGGTCTTGGATCCATTTTGAATTAGTTTTTGTGTATGGTCTGAGGTATGGATCCTGTTTAATTTTTTTACAGATAGACATCCAATTTTGCCAGCACGATTGCTGGCAAAGACTGTCTTTTCCTCCATTTAATGGACTTTGGGCCCTTGTTGAAGATCAGGGGACCATAGGTAGATGAATTTACATCTGGGTTCTCAATTCTGTTCTATTGGTCAAAGTGTCTGTCATTGTACCAGTACCAGGCTGTTCTGACTACTGTAGCTGTATAGTACATTCTGAGGTCAGGTAGTGTGAGTCCTCCTACTTTATTCTTTTTCTTCAGTAGTGCTTTACTTATCCGGGGTCTCTTTCCTTTCCATATAAAGTTAATGATTAGTTTTTCCATCTCGTTAAAGTATGCTGTTGGTATTTGGACCGGCATTGTATTGTATTTGTAGATTGCTTTGGGTAGAATTGACATTTTCACAGTGTTGAGTTTACCTATCCATGAGCATGGTATGTCGTTTTTCCATTTATGCAGGTCTCATTTGGTTTCTTGCAGTAGTGTTTGGTAATTTTCTTTGTATAGGTCTTTTACATACCTGGCTAGATTTATTACTAAGTATTGTATTTTTTTAGGGGCTATTATAAATGATGTTACTTTCCTGATTCTCTTTTTGTAGTTCTCTTTATTGGTGTACAGAAATCGAACTGATTTTTGTATGTTTACCTTGTATCCTACAATTCTGCTGCATCTTTATTAGTTCCAGTAGTTTTCTTGTGGAGTCCTTGGGGTTTTCTATGTATACTACCATATCATCCACAAATAGGGATAGTTTTAAATCTTCCTTGGCAATTTGGATGCCCTTTATTTCTTCTTCTTGCCTACTGCTGTAGTAGGACTTCCAGCACAATGTTAAATAGGAGTGGTGATAAAGGACATCCTTGTCTTGTTCCTATTCTCAGGGGGAATGTTTTCAGCCTCTTTGTTAAGAATGATGTTGGCTGTTGGTTTTGTATAGATGCCCTTTATATGTTGAGGAATTTCTCCTCTATACCTATTTTATAGAGTTTTTATCAGGAATGGGTGTTGAACTTTATCAAATGCCTGTTCTGCGTTGATTGTGGTGATCATGTGATTCTTTTTTACGTATGTGGTGGATTACATTGATTTCTAATGTTGAACCATCCTTGCATACCTTGTATGAATCCCACTTGGTCATGGTGTATTATTTTTTTGATATGATGCTGAATTCTATTGGCTATAATTTTGTTGAGAATTTTTGCATCTATATTTATGAGAGATATTGGCCTATAATTTTCTTTTTTTTGTGGTGTCTTTGCCTGGTTTTGGTATCAGGGTTATGCTGGCTTCATAAAATGAATTTGGAGGTTTCCCTTCATTTCCTATGTTCTGAAATATTTTGAGTAGTACTGGAGTGAGCTCTTTTCTGAATGTTTGGTAAAATTCTCTAGCGCAGCCATCTGGGCCAGGGCTTTTTTTTGTTGTTGTTGGGAGTTTTTAAAATTACTTTTTCAGTCTCTTCTCTTGCTATGGGTCTGTTCACATTTTCCACCTCAGTTTGTGTTAGTTTAGGTAGGTAGGGTGTTTCTAGAGATTTGTCCATTTCCTCTAGGTTTTCAAATTTATTGGAGTATAGTTTTTCATACTACTCTGTTATAATCGTTTTTATTTCAGTTGGGTCTGTTGTAATGTCCCCCCATTTCATTTCTTATTTCAGTTATGTCTGTCCTCTCCTATTTTTCTTTTGTGAATTTGACCAATGGTTTGTCAATTTTATTGATCCTTTCAAAGAACCAACTTTTGGTTTTGTTGATTCTTTCTATTGTTTTCCTACTCTGTATTTCTGCTCTGATCTTTACTATTTCCTTTCTTCTGGTGGCTGTGGGCTTCTTTTGCTGTTCTGTTTGTTTGAGTTGGACAGATAATGTTTTGATTTTGTCCCTTTCTTCTTTTTTTGATGTGTGCATCTATTGCTATTGGTATGATGTGTTTTCATTCTTGTTTGCTTCTAGGAAAATTTTATTCCATTTTTGATTTCTTCTACCTAGTGGTTTTTAAAAACCAAAAAAAAAAAAAAAAACCCAAACCCACTGCCATTGAGTCAATTCAGACTCATAGCAACCCTATAGGAGAGAGTAGAATTGGCCCATAGAGTTTCCAAAGAGCGCCTGGCGGATTTGAACTGCTGACCTCTTAGTTAGCACCCGTAGCTCTTAACCACTATGCCACCAGGGTTTCCAGTGGTTTTTAAGCAAGGTGTTATTCAGTTTCCATGTATTTCATTTTGTTCCCCTTGCTCTTCCTGTTATTAATTTCTACTTTGATGGCATTGTGATCAGAGAAGATGCTCTGTATTATCTCAATGTTTTGGATTTTGTTGAGGTTGCTTTGTGGCCTAAGACATGGTGTATTCTGGAGAACGTTCCATGCATGTTGGAAAAGAATGTGCACTTTGCTGCTGTTGGGTGGGGTGTTTTATATATGTCTATTGAGGTCAAGTTGGTTGATTGTGGCTTTTAGGTTTTCTGTATCTTTGTTGAGTTTCTTCATAGATGGGGTCTGTCCTTTACCAAGAGTGGTGTGTTGAAGTCTCCTATTATTATTGTGGAACTGGTCAATTTCTCTTTTCAGTGCTTTTGAGTTTGTTTCATGTATTTTGGAGCCCTGTCATTGGTGTGTACATATTTATTATGTCCTCATGGCGGGCTGTCCCTTTAGTTGTTACATAATATCTTTCCTTATCTTTTGTGGTGGATTTTGTTTTAAAGTCTATTTTATCTGAGATTAGTACTGCCACTCCTACTCCTTTTTGGTTGCTGTTTGCCTGATATATTTTTTCTCACCCTTTGATTTTAAATACATTTATGTCTTTGTTTCTAAGGCATGTCTCTAATAGAGAGCATATTGATGGGTCCTGTTTTTTTTTTTTTTTAATCCATTCTTTCACTCTCTGTCTCTTTATGGGTGCACTTAAGCCATTTACATTCACTAGGATTATTGATAGATGTGAGTTTACTGCTGTCATTTTGTAGTGCTTTTTTTGTGATGCTGACATTTTCTTTGTTCCTCTTACTCTTTCTGCTGAATTCATTTGTGAATTTTTTCCCATTTCTTTCATTTTTGTAGATTTTGATTACTGCGACATTGTTTTTCTTCTTTATTTTGATGAGTAGCTTTGTTAACTTTCTTTGTGGTTACCTTGAATTTTACCCCTATCTTCATAAGTTTAAACCAGTCTTTTATTACTTGATGATGCCCTGACTTCCACTATGTTTATATCTGTTTTACTTAGTTTTTTGGGTCTTTGCTGCAGATGGACAGTATGGTGCTTCTGTCCACAGCGCCATGTTTGCTCTGCCTCAGCGTCATTTGATTTCTTGACCGCTGCTTCCATGGGCATTGATTGTGGATCCAAGTAAAATTAAATCTTTGGCAATTTAATATTTTCTTTGTTTATCAGGGTTGTATTCTTTCACCATACCTATCCAATCTGTATGCTGAGCAAATAATACGAGAAACTGGACTATATGAAGAAGAACGAGGCATCAGGATTGGAGGAAGACTCATTAACAACCTGCATTATGCAGATGACACAACCTCGCTTGCTGAAAGTGAAGAGGACTTGAAGCACTTACTATTGAAGATCAAAGACCACAGCGTTCGGTATGGATTGCACCTCAACATAAAGAAAACAAAAATCCTCACAACTGGACCAATGAGCAACATCATGATAAACGGAGAAAAGATTGAAGTTGTGGAGGATTTCATTTTACTTGGATCCACAATCAATAGCCATGGGAGCAGCAGTCAAGAAATCAAAAGATGCATTGCATTGGGCAAATCTGCTGCAAAGGACCGCTTTAAAGTGTTTAAAAGCAAAGATGTCACCTTGAAGACTAAGGTGCACCTGACCCAAGCCATGGTATTTTCAATCACATCATATGCATGTGAAAGCTGGACAATGAATAAGGAAGACTGAAGAAGAGTTGACGCCTTTGAACTGTGGTGTTAGTGAAGAATATTGAAAATACCATGGACTGCCAAAAGAACAAACAAATCTGTCTTAGAAGGAGTACAACCAGAATGCTCCTTAGAGGCAAGGATGGTGAGACTGCATCTTATATACTTTGGACATGTTGTCAGGAGGGATCAGTCCCTGGAGAGGGACATCATGCTTGGCAGAGTACAGGGTCAGCGGAAAAGAGGAAGACCCTCAACAGGGTGGATTGACACAGTGGCTGCAACAATGAGCTCAAGCATAACAACGATTGTAAGGATGGCTCAGGACCGGGCAGTGTTTTGTTCTGTTGTGCATAGGGTCGCTATGAGTCAGAACCAACTCGATGGCACCTAACAACAACATTATGATGTTGCTCATTGATCCCGTTGTGAGAATTTTTGTTTTATGTTGAGATGTAATCCATACTGATGGATGTGGTCTTTGATCTTCATCAATAAGTGCTTCAAGTCCTCTTTCACCAAGCAAGGTTGTGTCATCTGTATATCACAGGCTGTTAATGAGTCTTCCTCTAATCCTGATGCCGAATTCTTCTTCATATAGTCCAGCTTCTTGGATTATTTGCTCAGCATACAGATTGAATAAATATGGTGAAGGGATACAACCCTGACACGCACCTTTCCTGACTTATAACACGCAGTATCCACTTGTTTTGTTAAGAACAACTGCCTCTCCATCTAAGTACAGGTTCCTCGTGAGCACAATTAAGTGCTCCGGAATTCCCATTCTTCACAGAGTATCCATAATTTGTTATGATCCACACAGTTGAATGCCTTTGTATAGTCAATAAAACACAGGTAAATCTCTTTCTGGTAGTCTCTGCTTTACAGCCATGATCCATCTAACATCAGCAATGTTATCGCTCATTTCATGTCCTCTTCCAAATCCAAGTTGCATTTCTGGCTGTTCACTGTCGATGAAGTACTGTAACTGCTTTTGAATGATCTTCAGTTACATTTTACTTGTGTGTGATATTAATGATATTGTTTGATAATTTCCACATTCTGTTAGATTACCTTTCTTTGGGATGGGAACAAATATGGATCTCTTCCAGTCGGCTGGCCAGGTAACTGTCTTCCAAATCTCTTGGCATAGATGAGTGAGTACTTCCAGTGCTGCATCCATTTGTTGAAACATCTCAGTTGGTATTCCATTAATTCTTGGATCCTTGTTTTTCACCAGTGACTTCAGTGCAGCGTGGACCTCTTCCTTCAGTACCATCAGTTCTTGATCACATGCTACCTCCTGAAAAGGCTGAACATCAATCAAGTCTTTTTTGTACAGTGACTCAGTGTATTCATTCTATCTACTTTTGATGTTTCCTGCATCATTTAATATTTTCCCCATAGAATCCTTCAATATTGCCACTTGAAGCATGAATTTTTCCTTCAGTTCTTTCAGCTTGAGAAATGGTGAGCGTGTCCTTCCCTTTTGGTTTTCTAGCTCCAGGTTCTTGTACACTTCATTATAATACTTTTGTCTTCTCGAGCCGCCCTTTGAAATCTTCTGTTCAGCTTTTACTTCGTCATTTCTTCCTTTCACTTGAAATACTCTACATTCAAGAGCAACTTTCAGAGTCTCTCCTGACATCCATTTTGGTCTTTTCTTTCTTGTCTTTTCAATGACTTCTTGCTTTCTTCTTGTATGATGTCCTTAATGTCATTCTACAACTTGTCTGGTCTTTGGTCATTATTGTCAAATGCCTCAAATCTGTTCTTGAGATGGTCTTTATATTCAGGTGGGATATACTCAAGGTCATACTCTGGCTCTTGTGAACTTGTTTTAATTTTCTTCAACTTCAGTTTGAGCTTGCATATCAGCAATTGATGGTCTGTTTCACAGGTGGCCCCAGCCTTGTTCTGACTAGTGATATTGAGCTTTTCCACTGTCTTTTCCACAGATTTAGTCAATCTGATTTCTGTGTATTCCATTTGGTGAGGTGAGAACTGCATAATCTACATGAAACCATGTATATTCCTTTCCTTATATTATAAATGAAGATGAAGCTAATTCAACCGCACAGCTGAATAGTCCTGCTTTGTTTCTCCAGCCAAAGAAGTGCATCTGCATACTTCTTCTTTGATCCTTATTCTGTACTAAAAAATCCCCTCTACTCTCCTACATATATTAAAAATGTAGCCTTTGATACAGAATCACATCTTCAATCTTTTGAAAGTCTAAGTTCACTGTGTTGTTGTTAGTCACCATTGAGTCAGCACCAACTCATGACAACCCCATGCACCATGGAACGAAATGCTGCCTGGTGCTGTGCTATCCCCGTGATTGGTTGTGGACGAGACTGTTGTGATACACAGGGTTTTCATTGGCTGAATTTCAGAAGTAGATCACCAGAAAGATACATATACCAAATCCCCCTTGGGTATATTTATTTCTCTGTCAGGGAATTCCAATATATCTAGGCATGATATACTCTTGAAGGGAAGACTCTGCCTTTTCTCTAATTGATTTATTTTTTGCTTGTTTATTTAGATGTTTAGCAATTATCTTCTTTATCATATATATTGCCATGTTGTCCAGTAAAAAAGGAGGGCTCGTCAAGTTTTAAATTCCCAAGATTCCTTAGAATCTCCATGAAGAGAGGCCATATTTACATTCACTAATCTTAAAAAAAAAACCCAAAACAACTAATTGTGTTGTTTTTTAATGTGCTATTTTTTAACTTATAGATAATTTAAAGGACACTGACAAGTGTATACATCTGTATCTTTATTTGAACAATTTTCTATAATAGCTAGGAGAACACTGCATTAACGACACATTTACTAAGTACAACATGAAACATCTACAAATTTGGGGCATAAATGTCATTCTGATATTGTTTTCATTTTCATGTTAGCTGGAGGTGATATCTAAGGAAAATGTGTTTCAAAAGGCTTTTGTTGACAGGAGGTGAATTATTAACTTTTTAAAATTTCATGTGAGATATGCTGGGATGCATTCGGTTAAAACTAGAGTTTGAGTGATAATGGCTTTCACTTCTCAGCACTTCTGCTTCTTTTTTTAATGGGTGAATAGCTCTCCTAACAACTTTTCACAGATTAACTACACCACATTTTTTTCTATGCAGATCAAAGCAAAATTCCTTCTCCAAATTCAACATGGCAAAATATTTTGAAAAAGTATAATATTCAGTTTCACCGTCGTTAAAAGGCATATCCATTCCACAGTGAAATATGTTAAATATGAAATATAATATGTTGAATGTCATGAGCTCATTTCTATGCAACATTGTTAGAGCAATTTAACAACAAAAAAAATCAATGTTAACTCAGGATCCCACAAAGATACATAACAAGGATCATAAATTACAACATACATATCCACATCTAAGGGAAAAGAAATCACCATTTGTGGGAAAAAAAATTAAATGGCTCACATGATTTGGAAAGCCTGAAATGCAGGCTGAAAATTTTATAACACATGGTAATATTTGAAAGTATTGACTTTCAGAAATGCATTAAAAATGTACTGATCTATGAAGCATTAAATTATATATACAAGTTTCAACTAAAAAAAAAAAATTATTTCCAGTAGTTTAAGCAATATTACAATACTAAGGAAATGTTAGTTATTTTCAAACATTTTATCAATCTAATAACATGCCTTAAATTAAGCTAATGAACATTTCGCTGAATCAAATTATAAAACAAAATTATAAAATGCATTTTGGCAGATATTTTACATAGTGCTTTTCAGTTCCTGATCTATGGAGAAAATGTATTGTAATTCCCGTTCGATTTGTTTAATTTAAAATAATACAAGGGATTAGACTTACAGCACTCTTTCCTGTTTTCATTCGACCTTTTTTATAGTGCAAGGTGCTTATAATTTCTTTTTAAAAGAATGCCCATGAAGGATTTTAGAGTCGCACTCTTAATTAAAAATAGGTTAGTGGAAAACAAGACACTTAAGTGTTACCAAGAATCTAATTTACCTATTTCTTCCATATGTTCATTTGCTTAGTTGTGACACAGAGTTCCCACTAACTCAGGAACACTAAGCTGACATTTCATTGGCTCTGAGATTGCTGCTGCCTCATAATGCTGGTCCCTGTTTGGAAATAACACAAAGCAAAGGAAGTAGAATGTAACAGGAGAGAGAGGGTCATGCAGGAAGGTAAGTAAGGAATTAGTGGTTGGAGACAACACGCAACCCACACCCTCACAAAGCCATAAGCAAGAGGGCAAGATATCTTCTCCAGGCAAAACATTCTTTACAAAGGGAAAGTTCCAGAGAACTTAAGGCAGCTCTAGAAGGGAAGGTAGCAGCGGTTAAGGTGGCCCTCACAGCACTGCCTGAGAACAAATCACAATGCACCTATCCATGAACACAGGCCACAGCACTGCACAGAGCCTAACACGCATGTACACAGCACATCTTCTAGCTCAAAGCAAACACCTGCAAGCATGCACACATTGCAATGTTCAATCCCCCGCTGACCTGGACCTGGCCTGCCCCGTGGATGGCCCTCAGAACATACCCAGTGGCCTGGGCTACTCAGTGATGAGGCCCTCAGTCAGGGAAGCTGGTCAAGGCTGAGTGCCCTGAGGCCTGGCCTGCAGTTGCAGGTTCTCTGCAGGCTCGACAGCTCACCTTTGGGCTCTAACAGGGCCTCTGGGGAGTATGTTTTGAGAGAAACCTTCCTTTTAACTTTAGGGAGGCTTTCCTGCTTCCTGTCTCTTTGGTTGAGGCTACCTGATAGCTAATTAATGACCCAAACACACAGCATTGCACCCTCCAAGGGTCAAAGCTCATTACAACAGGTCACTGTGACAAGAGAAAACCATGTGGCTCTGGATGCTTCATCCGTTAGAATAGATACGGTGGCACTCAGCACTGGCTCAGTCCCAAGTACCAGTTGAAGAGTGTCCCTTGCTGACCCTGTGGTGCCCCACAGGTATCAGGAAGAACAGAATGTCATCTCACAACAGCCACTTTTTAAAGTCCCTTGCCTCGCATCTGCCCATACTGGCCTTGTGGCCTCTGGGAAAGCGGGAACTGCTCGAAGGCTGTGCAACCACAGGCAAGTGCTTCATTAGCTCTATCACATTATCATCAGCAGACGATGTAATCCTACCCTATCTGCTGCCATAAGGATAAAATAAGGTAACAGAGAAAGAGCACTGAAGTAAAGCATGTCTGGACACAAGGTACTGCTTCTCTATGACAGGAGAATTGAAGGGTCACTCACTAATTTTCTGCTTTTTGTTTAATCCTAAACAGTCTAAGTTATCCAGAGGATCTTTGATTATGCCTCTTGAGGAACAGACTGGTGTGTGCATGTATGTGTATGTGTAAGAGTGAGAGCAAGAGAAGGGGAAAGACAGACTAAAGACTGCACGTTGTGTGCAGACTTCTCAGGATGGTGGCAGGTGCCCCTTTACCTAGGGTGATCAGGAAAGTTATTTCCCATAAAAATCACTACACTGAAATTCTTATAAAATGAAGTATTTTCTTTTCATAGCCTCCTCCACTGTGTTATTAAAAAATTTGATCTATAGTACATAAAAGTACTTACCAAGAAAGCATCAATTCCCAATTATCCATTGAAATGAAAAAATAACAAAGCAAATCTTCCAAGCTGACCCAAACCCTCATCTCCTATCGATCAGCTTTAGAATGTATTTTCGTACTTTTGCACTTGATGAAAGTGTCTGGTACATGGAGAATTTTCAAAACTTCCAGTGGAATCAAGAAGCTACACTTTTATGGATTTTATCCCATGTTCATCTTCCCCCTTTCTTCAGAGTTACTCTTAGGCATATTAATGCCTTAACTTAAAAGCTGCAAGAAGGGAAACTGCTTCTAAGTTTTCAGCTTTGCCTTCCCAGGGTGTGAGGTGAGTCTGCATGTGAGGTATGAGGGGCTATTGAAACAAAGAACTGTTGTGGGTTTCAGGATCTTCCTTTGACTTCCTATTGTGCATCACAGTGGAATTATAAAAAAGCAAAAATAATGATAAGGTTAAAGCATGTTTTGCAGAGAAGTGAGAAGAGCAAGAGCTTGTGCAAAGATTGGCTGGCAGGTACACCAAGAGGCAGGCCAATGGAGCCCTGAGAATGGATAGCACCTACCTGCCTTCACTGCACAAAGAGCAGGGGAGACAGCTGGTGATGGGCTCTGTGATTGAGGTGAGGGAAGAGGCAGGTAAATGGATAAATAAGAACTGGAGAAGGCTGGTGGAGCTATGTTTGTAGCTTGGTAAGAAAGCACAGATGAACAGAAGGAAGGGTGAGTAGTCCTCAAACTGGCCAAAGGATACTCATAGTGAGCAGAGTATCCTTGCACCCTCAAGAATGCAGTACAGAGTCATTTATTGGGCCTTGGGGTCCCATGGTTGCAAGCTATTTGTGTTACAACTAAAAATCTTCAGGCTACTAAGAAGTTAATAATTAATCTGGGATACTAGGTAGGCCTTGGAGGAAGTTGGAACTCTGGAATAGCAGAATATTTGCATTTTGAGTTGGCATGGGGCAGTGGGGAGAGCGCCAGCCCAGGCATGGAACAGGGCTCCAACATGCCACAGCAGAGAGACAGGAAGAGGGAGAGAAGGCCCAGACCAGAGACACTTCAGGGTATGAGCTGTCTGGGAGTAAGATAAAGGCTGTCACGCCATGGAAGGTACAGCATGATCTTGAAGACCTGACAAGATTCAGGGTGTATGTGGTCTGAGGTGGGCAATCTACATCATGGTCCCACCTTTTTTTTTTAGCAACTCCCCCACCCAATCCCCATCTATGTGTTGGAGTCTACCACAATCAGTACTACCAGATGGTTACAAGGGTTAATTGTTCACTGAAAACCACATTGACAACCAAGGAAAATTGAGAGAATCTGATTGAATCAGTAATGTTTTTGGTTGATTTTGCAAAGAAATAAATATATTCGAATGGAATATAGGAGTACATGATCCAATAAGAATCATCTAACTAACTTTCAAAGAATACAAATACAGTGGGACTCCTTAAAGGCATGCATACAGATCATATACATTTAAGAAAGGTTATGGCTAAAAAAAAAAAAATTTTTTTTTTTTTTTATGGCTACAAGAGACTTGTGATTTTACATTTTAGAATTTGCAGGCACCAAACACTGGTCTGTCCAGCAGAGGGCGGAATTATTCTGTAACTGCAGCTCATTTCTCTAGGATCCAAGCACTGAGAGAACATTTTAGAGAGTCAGTTGTTCAACTCTTATCTTATAGATGAGGAAACTGAGGCCCAGATAAGTTAAAAGACAGTGCTTATCTTTTAATAATCTGTATCACAGATTTGAAACTGTTTTATTTCCGTTAATATTGCACACATTTTAATATGTCATCTTTATCAATCATCTAGCAGTTAAATTACATAAATCTATGACTGTAATTCAGAAATAGAGTTTTTAATGAAAACTATGGATTTGCTTTTGCACAACCTGATGATTTATTTTATGAGAGTCTAGGAAAAATGGAGAATATGTTTAATTAGAATTTCAAAAAGAAAACTTATAGAATCTGATTCTGACTGAACCAAATCCTCTATAAAATTCAGTATCTTCTGTATTTCTTACATAAGTCTTCTTAAAGTATTTCTAGTGTGATGCTTTTTAAAGTATCTAGTGGTATCTGAGAACATTATGATTTTTTTTAGGCTATAAATGTTCTTGGCATCTGAGAACATTTATAGCCTAAAAAAAATCATAATTAAATATTTATTGTATAGCTTCTTCTGCATAATTTATAGGATAATCAAGGTTTTAAGACTTGAATCATGAATATTCTGACAATCCTTTCTAGAAGTGACTGAGATTAATTCTTAATAAATTAAGAAGAAGAAATAAAACCCATTAAGGTTGGAAATATGTACTGCAGAAATCAAATCTGGTAAGTGAAAATAAGTCACTTCATAGAACACTGTACTGTGATGCAATACCACCCATGAAAATTAATGAGCAAATCCACATAATACATCCTGAATATATAACATCACAATAACCACTTTGTCTAACCCTATCCTTAAATGTCAAACATTCTGTCATATGAGAACATAACTTGCCAGTGTCTGCTATTTATGCTTAGTCATCAATTTCCTTGGCAGGTGAATTTGTAGGTACTTGCACATAATCCAGTTAAAACTGTGATCTGATTGAATTGGAAACAGAGGTTGATAAAAGAGAAGCTTATTGTTGTAGTGCCTAGTATCACTTACATTTTAAAGAACACAGTATGTAGTACCAATTGAAAATGCGCAGTAAACTACAGTACAAACAAATGGACATCTATGCTATACTACAAACCAACAGCTCTTTTAATATCTCTATATACTAGTGACACAAAGGAGGAAGTTACTTGACCAGTTACTTTACATATTGCCAGTTTGTTTCTTCATTCCAGTTTGACAGTATCGACATGATTGATTCCTAAATTGATATGTACTCAGTGGCGATTTCTCTTTCAGTTCTTGTTAGGTCAAGGGAGGTTTCTTTGTTGGCTCCTTTATAACAACAGCTCACATATGGAATTTGTATTTTTTTATATCACTTAAATGCAGTACTAAGGATTTAAAATAAACGTTGGCAGCTGAAGACACGTTTTTCCTCCCTCCCTCTTCTCCTCTCCTTCTATTACTCACTTGCCTGTAAACTTGTGATGCCTGACTGGTCAGGGAGGAGGTTGCTCTAAAAGGCAACGCAGCACAAGGAACCTTTCTTCTCAGGTGATGAAAGTTTCTAGGGAGATTTCCCGTTAGTAACCTCATTTGGGAGATAATCAGTACTTTATCTTTAATAATGTGTTTTCAGTAGCTCACTGGAAATAATGGTTCTTATTTCAGGTTAAGAAATGTATTGTCAGTGTTCACCTTGACATCCAGTTCAGACTCGGGAAATGAACCCCAGGCCCAGGCTCGCTGGGATCTGGATGGTTTCTAGCGCAAGGGAGGATGGGTTAAATGGAAAGGTGACAGGAAAGGTGTGTTTAGCATCCATGAGCAGCTGTGGAGAGTCTTTCCTGTCTCGCAAACGCATCTAAGAACATTTAAAAAAAAAAAAGGAAGAAAGAAAAAGACGAACAGAAAATCAATTTTTTGAATCGATCTATCAAGACTTTTTTCTGCCAAAAATCCTACCAAAAAATCCCCAACTAATGAAGAATGTTTATCTTGTTTTCAAGTCACTCCATTTCCCAAGTAAACGGTTATAAAAAAGTTAATGTATTGTAAAAATAAGATAAAATAATATAATAAAAGATAAAAACACATTACCCTTCAATCAGTTGTAAAATTTCTATTCAGAAGTTGTACGTTGGTGGATCAAAGTAAAAAACAAAAAAAAAGCCTGAGAGATCTTACCTGTATAGTACGAATAAAGGATGCAGAGACTCTCTCTTCAAACTCATGAACTGGAGTATACAGAAACAACACTTTGACAATCTGCAAGCAAAAAGATGATTACAGTTTTCGGTGTATTATCAAATACCGATCACCTAGAATCTGTAATATAAAAGGGATCTGTGCACATGTTCTTCTGCTCTGCTCAGGGCAGGGTGGGATGAGAGGAGAGGGAGCTGGTCTGAAGGGCATGTTTTTTAATTTTTATAAGAACATATTAACGTAATATTTGTATAATTTTCAAAGAAGCATGATAGGCTTGGGAGAATATTCAAAGAGTACAAAAGAATACAATATGAAAAGTAAAAATGCCTCCACTTCCATCTTCCAGCCTCCAAAAGCAACAACTGTTAACAGTGTCCTGAGTATCTGCTTAGCTATTTCTGTACATATTCTAGCTTATACTATTTTTACACAAACAGGGTTCACTCTATTAGCAGCATTCTGCTCTCTTTATATATCTCCAGCTATATTTAAAAATAATGAAGCCAAATACTATTTCTTTTGAATGGTCTTTTAAATCATATTTTTACAAAAGATAAGTTATTATCAATGAATAATAGCAGAGGCCTTTAAAATTAACCAATTAATTAGAGGAAAGGGCTTAAAAAGGTGTCAAATTAATTTCTTTTGTAAAACGGTCGCATCTCTTTTCTAATTAAAAGAAATCATTGTCAAAATAAGGTAGAAAGATATTTCCATTTTCAAGGTATTGTCTAGGGCTGTGCTGTGCAATACAGTAGCCACTAGTCATATGTGGCTATTTAAATTAAAAAAAAAAATTCAACTTGACAGTGCTAATCTAGAGGTAAAGAATAAATTAAACACCAGAAAGATGTGAATTAGAAAGTGGGAATGTTTATTCCATCTGTGAGGAATTAAATGAATCAAGGGATCACCCCTTAGGGCCAAGTATTAGGACTTTAAAAAAGCTGGACTGCCTTGTTAAAAAAAAATTCACAATTACAGATCTATCTCACTCTGTGAAATAAGTGCTTAAACTACATTAAGATATAAAGTATATTCTTTAAAAGTTGGATGACAGCAAATTTCTATAAAGTCAGGTTTTCCCCAATGTATTCTAACTTTCCAGACTTGGCTGAAATGGGGGAAAAAAATTTTAGGACCATTACTCAGTAACGTAGCTCCGCTTCATTCTTAGCAAGAATTATGTAACTAGGAGTTCAGCATTAAGAAGCTGCAAATCTTAATTCCCATTATCTACTGATGGAGATCTGATTATAATATTGGACACAACTGAAGATCTCTATGTTATGAGATATGGAACAAATATTAAGGAAGTCCAAGAGTCAGCATAGAAAATAACTGGGCAAAAGAAAAATGGGCATGTTCATGCCTATGACTTGCTTCCTGCTGTTACCATTGTCTTCAAATGCCCTTCCCTTCCTCTCACTTCCTCAAACTCTAGACTTGCTTCAAGGTCAAGTAAGTTCTCACACCTCAGTGCTCCCTTCAGACCCTCTTACAATCGAGTTAGCCATGTACAGCTCTGCCTTCCCTACTAGACTGCAAGCTCCTTAAAGGGAGGGACTATTCCTTATTTATCGAAATATCTCACTTAGCAACAAGTTTGTTGCCTTGAAATAAGAACTCAATTAATCATTTGCTGAATTGAAAGGAACAAGTATTATCTGTCTTAGAAAAGTCTAAAGAGTCTTTCAATCAAATAATATAGAAAATTATTTTAAGAAATATACACTCTAGGGAATGTAAACCTCGTGAGAGCAGGTATTTTGTTTTCTTCATGGATGTAGCCAAATGCCTAGAACATTATAGAACACTATAGGTACTCAATAAGTATTTGCTGAATATTGAATATGGATCACTGTGATTAGCAGTGAAATGTATTATTTTCTGGCAAAATCTCCTTTCTTCAAGATCTGTAGAGACATAAATCTTCTCTGACACAGATGAAGTCAGTTTAGAGACAAGGGAAATAACTAGAACACCTCTTTACTTCTCTAATAATCATCTTTGATAAATGTTCAATTATTTCATAATGGGCAAAGCCGCTTTACCTGGAGAGTAGTTAAAGCACTGCACATGGAACAAATGGCTTCTGCATCTTCATCTGTTTTCTTTTTCACTTGCAAAAGCTGAGCAGCTTGAATAAGAGGTTCTAGAGTTTCTTTAGCCCCACTGTTCATCAGATTCTTATCACGTAGCCATTCTTCTAGTTGACTGACATTGTACCTATGCCAAACAGAGAGAGAGAGGGAGAGAGACTACAAATTTGCTGAATGTTGTCATAAATATCTTAATTTTCTGGTGTGGCCTTATCAGGATTTTATGTTAATATGACAGGCAGTATTTCTGTTCAGTTTTCTTAAATCTCATCAGCTGTGCTTCAAATTTTATCATTATAAATAGTTATGAGGCTTATAATCATAATTACATAAAATTAAATGAGTACAGAATATACTTTAACTGAAGGTAGAAATATAGTTACTATAGCAAAAGTTATGAAATAAGATTTGCTAATGAATAACACAGAACACATAATAAGGCTGAATCCTGCTGAACAGCTGACCAGAAAATACTTCATAGGTTCTCTTACAATTTCTGAGTTTCTTTTGGGAGATGAGAATCGACAATCCTTTAATTACTTTCTCTTAAGGCAAACTCTAAGTTAACTGAAACACTAGATCCCCCCACATGTTCCTTGTGCTCACGCCCTATTTGGGGAAGAGCCTAGGCAGTGGACACAGTGGCCTGAGGACTGCTCAGGCATGGAAGAGGAGAAGGACAGGTGAGGGCCACTGGAAGAGACAAAGACCCCAAATACGGAGAGAGACAAAGAAACTACACAGACACTGAGGTCTCAAGAACTAGCCAACTAAGTGACAGTGGTCTTAGTGGAAAACGAAGATTTCCACTAAGAGGTATTATGCCATTACAACAGATAACTTCACATTTATGAGCAAAGCTTATACAGAAATAAATTCTACTTCCTGAGTGGACGGCATTCTGTTCTTAAAGTTAATTACAATTGAATTTGAGTGAATTTGGGTCAAAACGGAAAACTTGAAAAGAATGCAAAGATCTCCTGAGGTTGAGTAGTTTAAAGACTTTTGTGGGAGAATTTTTTTTCTTTCCTCCTTTTGTGAGTATTCTGGCTGTTTCAAAATAAACATTTGCAAAAATAAAATAATAAATTCTATTATGATAATGAGGTTACGCTGGGGATGGGTCGGGCATAAAATTGAGTGTAGCTTTTCTTAAAAGCTGGAAACCCTGGTGGCATAGTGGTTAAGAGTTTGGCTCTAACAAAAAGGTTGGCAGTTCGAATCCACCAGGCACTCCTTGGAAACCCTATGGGGCAGTTCTACTCTGTCCTATAGGGTCACTATAAGTCGGAATCGACTCAATGGCAGTGAGTTTCTTAAAATATAGAGGGGCATGTTTCAAGTGTTAGTAAAAGATCTGTTAAATTTGTTCTTGCTGCCATAGGTACAAAAAGTTATTTTGTCAAAATATATTTCTAAGAGTAATCAAACATCAGAAGTCACTATAATTTGATATTTTGTTATTGTATAACTAAAACACACACAGGAGGGAGCAGCTCTCTCATCTTGACATATTTTTTCATTGTCTCTGTACTCCTTCCGTGAGCTGGCTTCTCAGTGGAGCAAGGTCTCCTAACAAGTAATGAGAACAGCCCACTGGCAAGGCAAGGGGCAAAAGCCAGTGAGATTTAGAGAAGCTTGGCCAGGGCAAGAGAAAGTGGCGCCAAGCAGTTCTTCCCTTGCTGCTTGGCTGCTTGCCCTCAAACTTCAAGTGCACTGATCTCAAACAAGTAACCACCTCTCACAACCCTGACAGGCCAGCCAGGACTCTACAGAAGCCATCAAAGTGTGGGCATTTGTTTACCTGATCTGCATGCCTTTACTCCATGAGCACACGTCCTTCCGCAGAAGGAGGTTGTTCAGGGTGACAGCCCCCACGATGTAGAACATCTGCTTGACCACCTGCTTGATCAGTTCTGGGTCCATGCCATGCTGACACATGACTGAGTGGAAGGAGCTGAGCTGCTGGATGATGGAGTCCAGTGTGTAGGCGCCCTCGTCGGCAATACTGGAGGTCCGCTTTCTTAGCCCTGTGGGCTTCACGCCGGACATGCCCTGAATCGTTTCATGCTCCAGCATGCCTGAGACTGCGGGAGTTAAAAGAGAAAACTTGGAAGAAAATCGGTTTTTGTGTGCTTGCACATTGCATGGGCACACATACACACACATACAAATACACATTCAATTTAGGAAAATGATATGAATACCAAGATCGAGGGAAAAGGAACATCACAGAAAAAGGGCCTCTGGATTTTAAACTTTAGTGAAGGAATAATTATTAAATATAAAAATTACCATGAAATTAAAAATATTAATGGTATAATTTCTAAAATAAGAGCAGTAGCCTTTTAATAGCACAAATGTGGTATCTTGGTGTGGTTTTTGAGCAACAGGTGCATAAAAGCTAGGAATAAGCCTTCTCTAGTGATATTTGAGCCCCAGAGACAAGCACATCGAATAGCAAGAAGGGCAAGACCCTGGGAAACAGTCTTGGAGAAGACTTGGGAGAGTGCGCCAGTGTGGGACTGGAAAGCTGGCTCTTGTCCTAGGCTTCCCACCTGACAGTGAGGCTAGCCTCAGCCTCCCAGGACTCAGTCTTCTCATCTGCGTCACCGCTGCTCCCTCTATCGTGCTCATGCAGAATTTGGTCTATGTCCCCTAGGATGTTTGTAGGATGCCCACTCCCTGGAGAGCAGGGGCCATGCCCCACTCACTGTTATATCTCCTAGTACTGAATGCAGCTTCCACAGAACTTTGTACTGACTCAGAACAGTTGTCCTTGTTACTGTTGTTATTCTTGTTAAATGACTGGGAGATAGGCATAGGAACTCAGAGTAGGGCATCTTAGAGATAAAATTCTTGTTTAGATGATAAAAATATTTTTTTTGCCTTTAAGTAGAAGAAATATTGGCTGAAGCTGACCTTTTCTTTTAAGGGGAATTTTTATTTTATTGTGCTTTAGGTGAAGTTTACAGTGCAAACTAGTTTCTCATTCAAAAATTTATACATATATTGTTTTATGACACTGGTTGGGGGTTGCAATCCCCGCAATGTGTCAGTACTCTCCCTGTTTCCCTTTCCACCTCGGGTTCCCCATGTCTATTCGTCCAGTTTTCCTGTCCCTTCTTACCTTCTCATCTTTGCTTTTGGACAGGAGTTGCCCATTTGGTCTTGTATACTTGACTGAACTAAGAAGCACATTCCTCACATGTGTAATTGTTTGTTTTATGTTGTTGTTTTTGTCGTTAGGTGCTGTTGAGTCGGTTCCGACTCATAGCGACCCTATGCACAACAGAATGAAACATTGCCCCGTCCTGTGCCATCCTTACAATCGTTGTTATGGTTGAGCTCATTGTTGCAGCCACTGTGTCAATCCACCTCATTGAGGGTCTTCCTCTTTTCCGCTGACCCTGTACTCTGCCAAGCATGGTGTCCTTCTCCAGGGACTGATCCTTCCTGACGACATGTCCAAAGTATGTAAGACCCAGTCTTGCCATCCTTGCCTCTAAGGAGCATTCTGGCTGCACTTCTTCCAAGACAGATTTGTTCATTCTTTTGGCAGTCCATGGTATTTTCAATATTCTTCACCAACACCACAATTCAAAGGTGTCAACTCTTCTTCGGTCTTCCTTATTCATTGTCCAGCTTTCACATGCATATGATGCGATTGAAAATACCATGGCTTGGGTCAGGCGCACCTTAGTCTTCAGGGTGACATCTTTGCTCTTCGACACTTTGAAGAGGTCCTTTGCAGCAGATTTGCCCAATGCAATGCATCTTTTGATTTCTTGACTGCTGCTTCCATGGCTGTTGATTGTGGATCCAAGTAAGATGAAATCCTCCACAACTTCAATCTTTTCTCCGTTTATCATGATGTTGCTCATTGGTCCAGTTGTGAGGATTTTTGTTTTCTTTATGTTGAGGTGCAATCCATACTGAAGGCTGTGGTCTTTGGTCTTCATTAGTAAGTGCTTCAAGTCCTCCTCACTTTCAGCAAGCAAGGTTGTGTCATCTGCATAACGCAGGTTGTCAATGAGTCTTCCTCCAATCCTGATGCCCCGTTCTTCTTCATATAGTCCAGCTTCTCGTATTATTTGTTCAGCATACAGATTAAATAGGTATGGTGAAAGAATACAACCCTGACGCACACCTATCCTGACTTTAAACCAATCAGTATCCCCTTGTTCTGTCCGAACAACTGCCTCTTGATCTATGTACAGGTTCCTCATGAGCATAATTAAGTGTTCTGGAATTCCCATTCTTCGCAGTGTTATCCATAGTTTGTTATGATCCACACAGTCGAATGCCTTTGCATAGTCAATAAAACACAGGTAAACATCCTTCTGATATTCTCTGCTTTCAGCCAGGATCCATCCGACACCAGCAATGATATCCCTGGTTCCACGTCCTCTTCTGAAAACTGCCTGAATTTCTGGCAGTTCCCTGTCAATATGCTGCTGCACCCGTTTTTGAATGATCTTCAGCAACATTTTGCTTGAGTGTGATATTAATGATATTGTTCTATGATTTCCACATTTGGTTGGATCACCTTTCTTGGGAATAAGCATAAATATGGATCTCTTCCAGTCAGTTGGCCAGGAAGCTGTCTTCCATATTTCTTGGCATAGACGAGTGAGCACCTCCAGGGCTGCATCTGTTTGTTGAAACATCTCAATTGATATTCCATCAATTCCTGGAGCCTTGTTTTTCACCAAGGCCTTCAGAGCAGCTTGGATTTCTTCCTTCAGTACCATTGGTTCCTGATCATATGCTGCCTCTTGAAATGCCCCCACATGCCTGTCAGTTTGTCGTACTGTGGGCGCTTGTGTGTTGCTGTGATGCTGGAAGCTATGCCACTGGTATTCAGATACCAGCAGGGTCACCCATGGAGGACAGGTTTCAGCTGAGCTTCCAGACTAAGACAGACTAGGAAGAAGGACTCGGCAGTCTACTTCTGAAAAGCATTAGCCAGTGAAAACCTTATGAATAGCAGCAGAACATTGTTTGTTTTATAGGCTTGTCTAATCTTTGGCTGAAACATAGACTTTGGGAGTGGCTTCAGTTTTGAGTTAGCAGGGTGTCTGGGGGCCATAACCTCGGGGGTTCCTCCAGTCTCTATCAGACCACTAAGTCTGATCTTTTTTTGTGAATTTGAATTTTGTTCTACATTTTTCTCCCGCTCTGTCCAGGATCCTCTACTGTGATTTCTGTCAGTGGTCAACAGTAGTAGCCGGATGCTATCTAGTTCTTCTGGGCTTAGGCTGGTGGAGCCTGTGGTTCATGTGGTCCATTAGTCCTTTGGACTAGTATTTTCCTTGTGTCTTTGGTTTTCTTCATTATCATTTGCTCTGGACAGGGTGGGAACAATAGGTGTTTATCTTAGATGGCTCCTCACAAGCTTTTAAGACCCCAGACACTACTCACCAGAGTAAGACATAGAACATTTTCTTTATGAACTACGTTATGTCAGTTGACTAGATGTCCCCTGAGGCCATGGTCCCTTGTCCTCAGCCCCAGTAATCTGGTCCCTCAAGGTGTTTGGATGTGTCTAGGAGGCTTCTATGATTTTGCTTTGGTCAAGTTGTGCTGGCTTACCCTATATTGTGTATTGTCTTTTCCTTCGCCAAAGTTAATACTTGTCTACTACCTATGTCTACTATCTATCTCTCCCCCCCATCCCTCCCCTCACTTGTAACCATCAGAGATTGTTTCATTCTCTGTGTAAACCTTTTCTTGGGTTTTTATAATAGTGGTCTCGTACAATATTTGTCCTTTAGTGATTGACGTGTTTCACTCAGCATAATGGCCTCCAAATTCATCCACGTTGTAAGATGTTTCACAGATTCATCACTGTTCTTTATCATTGTGTGTATGCACCATAATTTGTTTATCCATTTGTCTGTTGAAGGGCACTTAGGTTGTTTCCATCTTTTTGCTATTGTGACTAATGCTGCAAAGAACATGGCTGTTCATACGCCTACTCGTGTGATGGCCCTTATTTCTCTAGGATATATTCCTAGCAGTGGGTTTACTGGATCCTATGTATTTCTACTTCTAGCTTTTTAAGGAGGCACCATATCATTTTCCATAGTGGTTGTACCATTTTACAATCCCACCAGCAGTGCACAGGAGTTCTAATCTCCCCACAATCTCTCCACCATATTATTTTATGTTTTTTTTTTTTGATTCTTGCCTGAAGCTGACCTTCTTTACATCTGTTACCTCTTGCTTTTTGCCCACCTAGGTTGTTTTAAATTCATGACCTTTTAGGAGACAACTGAAGAAGCACTTCTGTCTCCCATAGCTTTTCCAGCCTTTCATGTTTCTAGTTGGTTAATTGTGGGCCTATGGTAGAAAATGAAATACCATGAGCCCAAAGAAGGGAGATGAAAATGTGGGAAAACACATAGGTAAGGAAAAGTTAGCTGTAAAAGAAAGAGTAGTTGGGATTAACTTGAAGAGCCTGCTGATAATTTGCCTGAAGATAACAGTTTGGTAAGTTAAAATATTTGTTTTTTAATTTAATGCATTCAAAATGAACAGCCTGCAATTTGTACATGCCTAAGGCACTGGGTTTTAATTCCTATTTCATACATGCTACTTCCTTTTACATTCCAAAGGAACACAGATAGCACGATACATAAATTAACACCCAGAGTGAGTATACACATATAAACAGCAGTGCATGAAATCATACGCTTAGTTGAATACACACATGTTCACACCCACACCCTAGCCACTCAGCAGCTGCCCTGACAATAAGGCACTGCTACTTTAAACCAAGTTGCCTTTAACAATTCCACAGGACCCATGGGGTGTATTGACTCAGCAAAGAGTATCTTCTCAACAGAAGAAAGGCCCGAAGATATGCTTCCATAAAGAATACAGCCAAGAAAACCCTATGGAGCTCAGTTCTACTCTGTAACAGATGGGGTTGCCATGAGTCAGAACTGACTCAATGGGAATAAGTTTGTTTTCTTGTTTTGTTTTATTCAGCTCCTGGTTCATTCCAGGGCAAAGTGCACACATTCCCAACCTCCTTAATTTAAATGGGCCCCTATAGGAAGCCCTATGTTGTAGTGTTCTCTTAGATCAAACTTTAAAATGTTTTTGAAAACTTGATACGGTATGAGATCTATTGCTGAGTATAAACTATGATTGTAAGAGAGAGGCATTATACATCAGGGAGGACAATTAGATACTGCCGTTTTGAATACGTGAAAGCTGAGAATTTGATGTATCCCCAGTTACTCATGGCTGGGTTTCTGGAATTCCTCAGCTAATTTTGGGCCCATATTTCCACCTAAGTTCCCTTACTACTTTATGTTTTCCTGTATGAATACATGCCCCAAAACACATGTCACTGGTGGTCATTTACTAGTGGGCAGCTATGGTGGGCAGACTGCAGTGTTCAGTGGGACCCTGGCCTTACCGATCATTGGCTGAAGGATGTTCTCTAATACCCGCACGAGCTGTTGGTAGATCTGAATGGCCAAGTCACTCAGCACTTGCCGATACTCAGCCAGGTCAAAATTGGTGAGGCAGTGTTCATTCTGGCGAGATGTGTTGTATTTCATAAAGCCCTAGAGTCATAATGCAAAGTTAATGATATACATGAGAGAAATGTCTCTTCTCTCTGTTTAACCTATCTCCAGTTAGATCAACATTCTCCTGCTTTTTTAACTCTCTTTGAGGAGATGGGGCTTCCTTTCTGTCTTTCCTTTACATTACCTCCCTAAGCCAAGCAGTGGATTACTGCAACTACTTCTTAGTAGATGTTCTCAGCTTCTGGCTAGCCCAGTGTCCATTTGCCCCACACATAAATGACAGGATAATCATTCTGAAACGCTGATGTATGTTTATATGTTTCCATCATATCACCCCTTCCATTTTGTACTATCTTTTGGATAATATCTAACCTTGCCAAATTAGCATGTAAGTCTTCTCAACAGCAATGTCGATGAAACAAGTTGGAGGAACTCAACTAAAAAAAAAATAATAATAATGTTTTTACTTATGAAACAGCAGTTTTACTGCTCACCAAACACTAAATTATCAGCAGTACTAATCTCTTAACTTCAGTCATTAAATACAGTCTTTTCATAGACAATGTACCCAAAGAGTATAATCTTAAAATAGACGAACTTCTACAAAGACTAATGAATTAATAAAAAGTTTCTCTTTACTATATTTCATGGGAGAAGACCTGGTGGCACAGTGGTTAAGAGCTCAGCTGCTAACCAAAAGGTAAGCAGTTCAAATCTACCAAGTGCTCCTTGGAAACCATATGGCGCAGTTCTACTCTGTCATATAGAGTTACTATGAATTGGAATGGATTCAACAGCACCCAACAACATATGCCATGGAGAGCCTTGGTGGTGCAGTGGTTAAGAGCTACAGCTGCTACCCAAAAGGCTGGCAGTTCAAATCCATCAGCCGCTCTTTAGAAGCCCTAGGGGCCATTTCTACTCTGTCCTATAGGGTCTCTATGAGTTGGAATCAACTTGACAGCAATGGGTTCTATTTCATGGTATCCACACCATGATTTTTAGTCACAGCTTAAAACTCAATCTTTTGGATGGTATTTGTTAAAATGGAAAGCTGACCATACAGGCAGGCACTTTTTTTCAGTCACTTTGCACTTTAACATTCTGTTAATTTGACATTACCTGATAAAAGCAATTGTTTACTTGATGGATTCTGCCCATGGTCAAGTATCTGCTCCCTAGAACCCACTTAATGACGTGGCCCAAAGTGGAGACTGACAAGACATCATTAAAGGTCCCTATGGGGAATTCTCTACCATGCATCTATCAGTTTGTTGTACTGTAGTGGCTTGCAGGTTGTTGTGATGCTGGAAGCTATGCCAAAAGTATTTCAAATACCAGCAGGGTCATCCAGGTGGACAGGTTTCAGTGCAGCTTGCAGACTAAGACGGACTAGGAAGAAGGACCTGGCAATCTACTTCTAAAAAAACTGGCCAGTGAAAACCTTATGAATAGCAGCAGACCATCAGCTGATGTAGTGTCAGAAGATGAACACCTCAAGTTGGAAGGCACTCAAAACATGACTGGGGAAGAGCTGCCTCCTCAAAGCAGAATCAACCTTAACGACGTAGAATAAAGCTTTCAGGGGCCTTCATTTGCTGATTGGCATGACTCAACATGGTAAGAAACACCTGCAAACATCCATTAATAATCAGAATGTGGAATGTATAAAGTTATGAATCTAGGAAACTTGGAAGTTGTCAAAAATGAAATACATAGCATAAAGGTCAATATCTTAGGCATTAGTAAGCTGAAATGGACTGGTATTGGACATTTTGAATTGGACAATCATGTTTTTTTTTATGGTCTATTATGCCAGGAACAACAAATTGAAGAGGAATGGCACCATGTTCATCATCAAAAAGAACATTTCAAGATCTGTCCTAAAGTACAACACTGTCAATGATAGGATAATATCCATACACCTACAAGGAAGATTAGTTAATACGACTATTATTCAAATGTATGCTACCAATCACTACTGCCAAAGATGAAGAGATGGAGGATTTTTACCAACTTCTGCAGTCTGAAATTGATCAAACATGCAATCAAGGTGTATTGATAACTACTGGTGATTGGAATTCGAAAGTTGGAAACAAAGAAGAAGGATCGGTAGTTGGAAAGTATGGCCTTGGTGACAGAACCATGATAAAGATCGCATGATAGGATTTTGCAAGACCAATGAATAACTTATTCACTGCAAATACCTTTTTTCAACAGCATAAACTGTGACCATATAAGTGGACCTCATCAGATAGAAAACACAGGAGTCAAATTGACTACACCTGTGGAAAGAGATAATGGAAAAGCTCTATATCATCAGTCAGAACAAGGCCAGGGGCTGACTGTGGAACAAATCATCAGTTGCTCATATGCAAGTTCAAGTTGAAGCTGAAGAAAATTAAAACAAGTCCACGAGGGCTAAAGCATGACCTTGAGCATATCCCACCTGAATTTAGAGACCATCTCAAGAATAGATTTGACGCATTCAATACTAATAACTGAAGACCAGATGAGTTGTAGGATGACATCGAGGACATCGTACATGAAAAAAGCAAAAAGTCATTCATTAAAAAAACAGGAAAGAAAGAAAATACCAAAATGAACGTCAGTAGAGATTCTGAAACTTGCTCTTGGACATAGAGTAACTAAAGCAAATGGAAGAAATGAAGAAGTGAAAGAGCTGAACTGAAGATTTCAAAGGGCAGCTCAAGAAGATAAAGTATTATAATGAAATGAGCAAAGATGCGGAATTGGAAAATCAAAAAGGAAGAACACACTTGTTATTTCTCAAGCTGAAACAGCCAAAGGAGAATTCAAGCCTCGAGTTGCAATACTGAAGGATTCTATGAGCAAAAAATTGAAGGACACAGGAAGCATCAAAAGAAGATGGAAGGAATACAGAGTCACTGTACCAAAAAGAACTTGTCGATGCTTGTCTTAGTTATCTAGTGCTGTTATAACAGAAATACCACAAGTTGATGGTTTTAACAAAGAGAAATTTATTCTCTCAGTCTAGTATGTTACAAGTCCAAATTCAGGGTGTCAGCTCCAGGAGAAGGCTTTTTCTCTCTTTTGGCTCTGGAGGAAGGTCCTTGTCTTCAATCATTCCCCCGGTCGAGGAGGGTCTCATGCGCAGGAACCCTGGGTCCAAAGGACGTGCTCTGCTCCTGGTGCTGCTTTCTTGGTGGTATGAGGTTCCCAACTCTCTGTTTGCTTCCTTTTCCTTTTATCTCTTGAGAGATTAAAGGTGGTGCAGGCCACACCCCAGGGAAACTCCCTTTACCTTGGATCAGGGAGGTGACCTGAGTAAGGGTGGTGTTAAAATCCCACTCTAATCCTCTCAACATAAAATTACAATCACAAAATGGAGGCAAACCATACATACTGAGAACCACGGCCTAACCAAGTTCACATATATTTTTTGGGGGAAACAATTCAATCCATGACAATGCTCAACCACTTCAGGAGGTAGTATATGATCAAGAACTGATGGTACTGAAGGAAGAAGTCCAAGCTGTACTGAAGGCATTGGTGAAAAACAAAGCTCCAGGAACTGAAGCAATACCAACTGAGATATTTCAATAAACAGACACAGAGCTGGAGGTGCTCACCTGTCTATGCCAAGAAATTTGGAAGAAAGCTACCTGTCAACCGATGGGAAGAGATCCATATTTATGCCCATTCTCAAGAAAGGTGATCCAACAGAATGCAGAAATTACCGAACAATATCATTAATATCACATGCAAGCAAAATTTTTCTTAAGATTATTCAAAAATGGTTGTAGCAGTATATAGACAGGGAACTGACAGAAATCCAAGCTGGATTCAGAAGAGGACACGGAACAAGGGATATCATTGCTGATATCCGATGGATCATGGCTGAAAGCAGAGAATACTGGAAAGATGTTTACCTCTGTTTTATTGAGTATTGTGTGAATCATAACAAATTATGGGTAACATTGCGAAGAATGGGATCTATAGAACGTTCGAACAGAACAAGGAGATACCGTCTGGTTTAAAATCAAGAAAGGTGTGTGTCAGGGTTGTATCCTTTCACCATACTTATTCAATCTGTGTGCTGAGTAAATAATCCAAGAAGCTAGGCTATATGGAGAAGAAGGGGACGTCAGGATTGTAGGAAGACTCATTAACAACCTGTGATATGCAGATGACACAACCTTTCTTGCTGAAAGTGAAGAGGGCTTGAAGCACTTACTGATGAAGATCAAAGACTACGGCCTTCAGTATGGATTGCACCTCAACATAAAAAGAACAAAAATCCTCATGTCTTGTCCAATAAGCAACATCATGATAAAGAGAGAAAAGACTGAAGTTGTCGACGATTTCATTTTAATTGGATCCACAATCAGCACCCATGGAAATAAAAAAATAAAAAAAAAAATGGAAATAGCAGTCAAGAAATCAAACGATGTATCACATATGGCAAATCTACTGCAAATGACACCTTAAAAGTGTTAAAAAGCAGAGATGTTACTTTGAGGACTAAGGTGTGCCTAACCCAAGCCATGGTATTTTCAATCACCTCATATGCATGCTAAAGCTGGAAAATGAACAAGGAAGACCAAAGAAGAATTGATGCTTTAGAATTACGGTGTTGGCGAAGAATATCAAATACACCACGGACTACCAGAAGAACAAATGAGTCTGTGTTGGAAGAAGTACAGCCAGGACGCTCCTTGGAATTGAGGATGGTGAGACTTGGCTTCATGTACCTTGGACATGTTATTAGAAGGGACCAGTCTCTGGAGAAGGACATCATGCCTGTTAAAGTGGCGGGTCAGTAAAAGAGAGGAAGACCCTCAACAAGATGGACTGACACAGTAGCTACAACCACCGGCTCAAGCACAGCAACGATTGTGAAGATGGTGCAGGACTGGGCCGTGTTTCATTCTGTTGAACACAGAGTCACTTTTAGTTAGAACCGACTGGATGGCACCTAATAACAACAACGGTATGGGGAATTCTGGTCTGTTGGTCCTATCCTGTCAGGGACCACACCTTGGTAGTCTTTGTGTTTCGCATCATTTGCCAGTGCAGTCCTCTCTCCCGACGGAGTGCTCAGAAGGTGCTACTGATCAGCTTCTCTGTCTGCCCTCACTGCTAAGTATGGGGAGGGATGGAGGACAGCAGTTAGGGGCACAGACTCTCAGAGAAAGGCAGACCAGGAATCCCAGCTCTGCTCCTCACAGCCAAGTGGACTTGGGCAAATTGTGCTTCAACTGCCTCATTTGCAAAACTGGGTTATAATTCCTTCTTCATAGAGACGATGTAAGAATTAACATAATGTATATTAAATGCTGTCTGGTACATACTAAGCTTTTAACAAATAGTAATTATTAATATTTTACATAGTTTTTGAAATATGTTGAAGTCTATCAAACAGCTGATGAACAACACATCATTCACAAACAAAATCAGTAATTTTTTTGGACAAATCAGTATCCAAAAAGAGATGTATCTTAACTTTCATCACCTTTAACATATTCTGACGAGCCTAAATGGATATTCTTTAAGTATTTCAATATCAGTTTTTTAAAAGGCCACTTCAACATATTGACAAAAAGCTTCATTCCTGGTAAACTGTTCATTGACCAATGCTCATCCTATCTTTCCCCGTGCTTTCTCCTAATATAAACTCTTAGGGTGAAGAAATTATGTTGCTCCCCAGTATACTGTTCTGTAGATAATAAAGATCAAACAGAGCTATGAACTTTCAAGCCACATCTGAATTGGGGTTACTAAAATAACAAACAGGTAAAAATCTTATGATTTAAAAAGTGTCCTAAAAAAGAGCTGAGAAAGTGTAACGTGCTGACTTTGTAATCAAGGTTTTCCCACCTCTTCTCCGCTGTACTGCTTCAAACAGTGCAGAAATCGACATGTGTTAGAAAGCCAGAAGGAGACGGTTTCGAAATCATCACCTCTTTTCTGAAACAGAGAATAAGTCTAAATTTGCTTTTTCCTTAGGTAAATAACCTGAAAAAAACTGAACAGATACAAGAAAGCCCATTTCTTTCAGGTGCCACTGCAAGCAACTGCAAAAATAAATCACATTGCAGTTGTAAAGTCTTACATTGTTGCTAACAGAATTCCAACCACTGGGTTCTCTGGTTGGTTGTTACTCTGCTTGGCATCCATTTTCTTGCCATTAGAAAAATGATTCCCACTCATTCAGTTGATGTTAACATAGCTGTCCAATTAAGCAGAAAAAATTCACCAAGTCTCAGTTAACTCAAACTCACTTCCCTTGGAATACTGAAAAGACTAAAAGCAACAAAAGGAATCAGAAATATTGCAATAAAAATATCAAAAAAGAGTTTGAATCACTTAAACTCAGATTAGGTTAAAAATCTTATCAGTAATTAGCTAAAATTTCTGAGCTGTAAGTCAGATATAGGATGGAGGAAGTCCTGTATTGAGCTGGTCAAACAGGGGGACGCTCACCAGAGCTGGGCCGCAGTAGCTGAGAGGAAAAGATACACAGAGATTCACTGTGCCTAAAAAAGACACCGGGGCTGGTAAGTGCCTTTCAGCTCTAGGGGCTGATTGGCAGACATATTGGAAAGGACCCATGATTTTGTGAATGAGACCATCATTGACTAGTTTGGATATGCAAATTTACAGAAATGTCAACGTTTGTCTATACCTTTGCCTGGCATTAAATGGCCATCTTTTGATCTTACAAGTTCATTCAAATTTTTTTCCCCATTATATCACCTGTTTTAATAACTGTGGTACTACATTACAAAATTTAGGTTCTTAGAAGCTATGTGAGAACACCTGCCTTTGGTTCTGTGGTCATGGCTTTTATGTACTAAAAGTGTACTAAAAAAACCCAAAACCAAACCCAGTGCTGTCGAGTCAATTCCAACTCATAGCGACCCCATAGGACAGAGTAGAACTGCCCCATAGAGTTTCCAAGGAGCACCTGGTGGATTCAAACTGCCGACCCTTTGGTTAGCAGCTGTAGCACTTAACCACTATCCTACCAGGGTTTCCAAAAAGTGTACTAGGAGCAGGATATAATGGGGAAAGATGGGGTTCTTATAAGATTTTTTTTTTTAACCATATATAACATTTACCTTTTTAAAGCAAAATGAAACAAACTAAAGCCACTGAAATTTTATTTTCCTAAAGAGTTTTTTTTTTTTTCACTTTTAGAGAATATCAAACCTATGTAATTTAATCTTTTTAGCTGAGACAAGTTAATTTTACCATTGACTTTACCACTAGCTAACAATCTGACAGACCAAACTATACACTCTTCCAGCTTTAGGAGGATTGCCAGAAAGTAAAATATGACACTCTGAGATAACCAGAAAATCATCCTATGGCTTAAGTACACCCTTGACTAAAAATAATTAACCCTTTTCAAAAATTTGTATTTCACTTGTTCCTAGTGGAAGCTTTGGACTCAGCTAACAAAGGCAATCAGCACATAATGCCTTGTGGGAGAGAGGTTACTAAAGCACTTAACTAGACAATCTTCACTGATTTCTAGAGAAGCCAAATTGCAGATATCCCAGAATAGCCTCAGCTAGGACCTTGTGATTACACGTGTACTAAAGAATTACCAGATAAAGTTGGTTAGAACCTAAGGAAAAGATCCAAAAATACGTCAGGGTCTCTTTCACTCGTGGTTTCCAACCGTTGCTAAGATAACTTTTAAACAAATTAGCCCGCAAATACAATTTCTTTCAGCACAGACACTAAGTGTGGCCTCTGTCATCTTTAAAATGAGATATTCTGTATTACTTAAAAATATAAGATTCATTTTCCGAAGGACTTGAGGAAGCAAAATACCACAATTAACCTCTGATAAGAGATTTTGCCCAATCCAGTTAAAGTCCAGGTGCAGCACCTTGGACAACTATAATAGACTGACTGGTATCAGGTAAAGCTGAAATCATGAAGGCTCTTACTTTTCTTTCATCTGATTTTCCAATTCAGCCATTTCTTCCAAGTAAAAGTAAATGACCGACACAGGCTACAATGTCAGATTGTATGATGTGTACCATGTCCTGTAAAGATCATTTTTCACTGGTTATGACTGCATTGGATCATTCAGGCAGCAAGCTGCTGTGGTCATGGGGACTTGGCTTGTATTTTGTCTAGGGTCTCATGCTGTGATATTTTTATATGTCATATCAAACTTCCAGAATGTTGGAGAAGTGACACCCAGGAGAAAACTGTGGCTGGATCAGTTCCACCAAACTGACCCTGGAGTGGAAGAGACACGCATACAAATCCTAGTTTGCTAGGGGTTTAGCCTTGAGGAAGGTACATGACTTCTTTGAGCCTTAAATTCTTCTGCTGTAGAATAGGGATAAAATATCCTACTTCATAGAATTTCTGACAGTGTTGATATTATGCAATATACCCACCCAGTGCCGTCGAGTTGATTCTGACTCATAGCGACCCTATAGGACAGAGTAGAACTGCCCCACAGAGTTTCCAAGGAGCGCCTGGTGGATTCAAACTGCCAACCCTTTGGTTAGCAGCCGTAGCACTTAACCACTACGCCACCAGGGTTTCCATGCAATATATTATGCAATATATATGCAATTATATATATATTATGCAATATGTATTATTTAATTTATCTGTGGCAGTGATGTGGGTAGAGCTTTGTTTTCATATTTTATTTGGAAAGCGTAATAAGGGAACAAAACAATATCATATTTTTTTTGACAATTTAAAAAATTTTAAAACTGAGTGCCGACTCTCTCCTCAACAACTCACGAGTTTGATTTTTGCCAAAATAATACTTTTACAAGGAACAAGCTGTATTTGGTCAAAATTACACGATAAATCAATTTTGTTTCTTACACATTTCAGAGGGAAAACAATTAAGATCAGTTCAAAGCTTTCTACAGTCTTTGATTCAATACATAAAAATTATTTGACATAAAAAACTATATGGATTTTCCATGTGTCTTTAGCTAGTTATGCTGTTAGAGCCCATGTGAAAAAAACAGTTACTAAAATCAAAATATGTGTGCAAGACACAAAAGACACTTCAATTCAAACCAGGGGCAGAAGACAAACGCACATTCTAAATGGTGTCAAAATAGTGTTAGGTTCTAGTACCCACTGCTTGAAAATTTTCATATAATTTGGCCCAATAACCAGTCAAACTAGATAGATGTCTTCTTCAATTAAGATCAGGGAACAAAATTTATGATTTAGCTTCGTCGTCTTTTTTTTAGTAGTTGACTTCAGAAGTTGTAAAACTTGTACTTTAAGTGCAAGATAGCATCAATACACCAAAAATTCAACAAGTTATATCTGGAAGGCATCCACCAATTTTTGATGGTTAATCTTCAGAAATGCTACACTTTAGTAACCACTGTAAAACACAATTACATAGAGTATTTGCACAAGAGGGACTGACTGAGAGCCAGCACTTGTCTACAGTTCATTAAAGACGTTAGAGTAGAAGTAGTCTACTGGGCATATTAATTGTCCATTTATCTCTATCCTCAGAGTTCTCATTAAGTTGGATAAACAGAAAGTAAAGTACCTAGAGCACATTATCTTAGCTTCTCACAGAAATACTTGAGTTAAAATTAAATATAATGTTCATTTGCTTTTCTAGAGAATCAAGAGGAAGATTATGGAACATGACTCAGTGATTATGTGGGCTTTTCTGCTCTTTACATAATTTTGCTGTTTTTCCCAAATCTTTCATTTTTGATTAAGACGTGTGTTTTGCTTCTCACATGGAACCAGGCACTTTAGGTAATAAGGGAATTTTGGGGTAAGCTAGAGAAGAATAGGAAGTTTGAAGAAAAAATTTAGTGTTTCATCAGACATCTTTTTTATATGCTGAGACACATGTTACTGCATTCACCTACCATCTACTTTAACCACAATATCACATTCCCTATACACTGCGTACATGGACTATACTAAATGCTTCTAATTCAGTTTCAAATAAAACCCAAAAGCAGATTAATTCTGTGAAGAAACAATTTGCTTTATAACTAAAGGCAATTACATCAGATTTTTATTTCTGTTCACCTTGAAACCTGTTTTGAAAGAAGGCACACACATTGTAAGGCACATGCAAGTAACAATGGAAATTATCAGTTAAGACTGGAGACTTCCTTCTAAGAAAGGAAAACGACACCTGTGAACATTCCATCACCATTAATGCTATGAGAATTCTGTTGAACGTGAACTGACCTTCAGTACTTTTTTGATGCTGTTAATTGTTGATGTTAGCAATGACCTCACTTTCTGATCATCATTTAAGTAATCAGCATGTCGAACACACATAAACAGGATGTACGCTGGTAACCCTGGAATCAAATTGACTGCTACACCACGTGGCTTCAGTTCTGAGAGAAAAAAAAAGGAAGAAAAATAATCTTATATAACATCGAAAGTCTTCACGAGGAATGCCTTGTGAGATATAAAAGCACAGCTATCATGAAAGAATTCAATTATTAAGGGTAAGTAGGTCACATAAAAAAAGATATTTTCAGGAGAGCAGTGGGATGCAAGCCTCAAATTCTCATAAAAAGACCAGACTTAATGGTCTGACTGAGATTAGAAGGACCCCAGAGGTCATGGTCCCCAGACCTTCTGTTAGCCCAAGACAGAAGCCATTCCCAAAGCCAACTCTCCAACTCTTCAGACAGGGATTGGACTGTACTATGGGATAGAAAGTGATTTTTATGGGATAGAAAGTGATACTGGTGAAGAGTGAGCTTCTTGGATCAAGTAGACACATGAGACTACGTGGGGAGCTCCTGTCTGGATGGGAGATGAGAGGGCAGAGGGGGTCAGAAGCTGGCTGAATGGACACAAAAATAGAGTGTGGAGGAGTGTGCTGTCTCATTAGGGCGAGAGCAATTAGGAGTATATGAACCCAAAAACCCACTGCCATCAAGTCGATTCCGACTCATAGTGACCCTATAGGACGGAGTAGAACTGCCCCATGGAGTTTCCAAGGAGCACGTGGTGGACTTGAACTCCTAACTTTTGGTTAGCAGCTGTAGCACTTAACCACTACACCACCAGGGTTTCCCAGGAGTATATAGCAAGGTGTATATAAATTTTTGTATGAGAGACTGACTTGATTTGTAAACTTTCACTTAAAGCAAAATAAAAGTTAAAAAAAAGATTTTAATATCTTATTAAGTAGAGAAATTCTTCAAGTTGGGGATATATGAATCTTAGCTGTCTATACAGTGACAACTCCCAAATTTTTATCTTCTGCTCTCAAATCCAGTCTCGTGCATTAACTGCCTTCTTGATACCTCTGCTCAAGCACATCAAACAGCCTACACCAAACCAAATTCTTGATTCCCCATGGAACCTGCTTTCCAGAACTTTTCCCCATCTCCAGAAACAGTAGCTTCCAGTTTCACAGGCTATAAACCTGTGAGTCATCATTTTTGACTCTTTTCTTTCATACCCCATATCTAATCCATCAACAAATCCCGTTGACTCTACCTACAAAATATACACCGAATGCAATTGTTGTTGCTGGGTGCCATCGAGTCAGTTCTGACTCACAGCAACACTATGTACAACAGAAAGAAACACCGTCTGGTCCTACGCCATCCTCACAATTGTTTCTATATTTGAACCCATGGTTGCAGCCACTGTGTCAATCCATCTCATTGACAGTCTTCCCCTTTTTAATTGACCGTCTACTTTACCAAGCATGATGTCCTTTTCCAGGGACTGATCCCTCCTGATAACACGTCCAAAGTACATGAGACAAAGACTCGCCATCCTTGCTTCCAAGGAGCATTCTGGCTGTACTTCTTCCAACACAGACTTGTCTGTTCTTCTGGCAGTCCATGGTATATTCAATATTGTTCGCTAACACCATAATTCAAAAGCACCAATTCTTCTTTGGTCTTCCTTATTCATTGCATATGAGACAATTGTTCTCAGGCACACCTTAGTCCTTAAAGTGACATCTTTGCTTTCTAACACTTTAAAGAGACCTTTTGCAGCAGATTTGCCCAATGCAATGGGTTGTTTGATTTCTTGACTGCTGTTTCTATGAGGATTGAATGTGGACCCAAGTAAAATGAAATCCTTGGCAACTTCAATCTTCTCTGTTTATCATGATGTTGCTTATTGGTCCAGTTGCGAGAATTTCTGTTTTCTTTGTTGAGGTGTAATCCATACTGAAGGCTGTAGCCTTTGATCTTCAACAGTGCTTCAAGTCCTCTTCATTTTGAGCAAGCAAGGTTGTGTCATCTGCACATCAGAGGTTGTTAATGAGTCTTCCTCCAGTCCTGATACCCCTTCTTATCCATACAGTCTAGCTTCTTGTATTATTTGCTCAGCAGCACACAGACTGAACAAGTATGGTGAAAGGATACAATCCCGATAAACACCTTTCCTGATTTTAAACCACACAGTATCCCCTTGTTCTCTTCAAACAACTGCCTCTTGGTCTATGTATAGCTTCCACATGAGCACAATTAAGTGTTCTAGAATTCCCACTCTTCACAATGTTATCCATAATTTGTTATGATCCACAGAGTCAAATGCCTTTGCATAGTCATTAAAACACAGGTAAACAAACATCTTTCTGGTATTCTCTGCTTTCAGCCAAGATCCACCTGATATCAACAACAATATCTCTTGTTCCACATCCTCTTCTGAATTCAGCATTTCTGACAGTTCCCTGTCGATGTGCTGCTACAACCGTTTTTGAAAGATCTTCAGAAAATTTTTACTTGCATGTGATATTAATGATATTGTTCGATAATTTCCGCATCCTGTCTGATCACCTTTCTTTGGAATAGGCAAATATACGGATCTCTTCCAGTCAGTTGGCCAATTTTTTGGTATAGACAGGTAAACACCTCCAGCGCTGTATCCATTTGTTGAAACACCTCAATTGGTATTTTGTTAATTCCCAGAGCCTTGTTTTTCACCAATGTCTTCAGTGCACCTTGGACTTCTTCCTTCAATACCATCGGTTCTTGATCATATGCCACCTCCCGAAATGGCTGAACACTGTGTACAGTGAATCTGTGTATTCCTTCTTTTGATGCTTCCTGCATAGTTAAATATTTTGCCCATAAAAAAAAAAAAAAAAAAAAAAACATTGCCATTGAGTTGATTATGACTTACAGTGACCCTATAGGACAGTAAAAAAAAAAAAAAATTTTTTTTTTTTCCTATAGGACAGAGCAGAACTGCCCCCACAGGGTTTCCACGGAGCAGCTGGTGGATTTGAACTCCCACCCTTTTGGTTAGCAGCTGTGGCTCTCAACCACTGCACCACTAGGGCTCCAGAGAATCCTTCAAAATTGCAACTCGAGGCTTGAATTTTTTCTTCAGTTCTTTCAGCTTGAGAAATGTCGAGTGTGTTCTTCCCTTTTGGTTTTTGAACTCCAGGTCTTTGCAGATTTCATTATAATACTTTACTTTGTCTTCTTGAGCTGCCCTTTGAAATCTTTTGTTCAGCTCTTTTACTTCATCATTTCTTCCATTGACTTTAGCTACTCTATATCGAAGAGCAAGTGTCAGAGTTTCTTCTGACATCCATTTTGGTGTTTTCTTTCTTTCCTGCCTTTTTAATGATGCTTTGCTTTTTTCATGTATGATATCCTTAATATAATCCTGCAACTCATGTGATCTTCAGTCATTAGTGTTCAATGCGTCAAATCTATTCTTGAGATGGTCTGCAAATTCAGGCAGGATATACACAAAGTTGTGTTTTGTTTCTCATGGACTTGTTTTAATTTTCTTCAGCTTCAACTTAAACTTGTATATTCCCCAGTTGGCCCCTGATATTGAGCTTTTCCATCATCTCTTTCCATAGATGTAGTTGATTTGATTCCTGTTTTCCATCTGGTGAGGTACACATGTATAGTCATGTATTTGCAATGAATAAGTTGTTGGTCTTAAAAAATTTTATCATGTGAACTCCGGCAACATTTCTGTCACTAAGACTGTATTTCCCAAGTACTGATCCTTCTTCTTGCCAACTGTTGCATTCCAATCACCAGTACTTATCAATGCATCTTGACTGCATGTTTAATCAATTTCAGACTGCAGAAATTGGTAAAAATCTTCAATTTCTTCATCTTTGGCATTAGTGGTTGATGTGTACATTTGAATAATAGTCATATTAACTGGTCTTCCTTGTAGGCGTATGGATATTATTCTGTCACTGACAGCATTGTACTTCAGGATAGATCTAATAAGTGTTCTTTTTTTTATTTTTTGAAATGTTCTTTTTGATGATGAATGCAGTGCCATTCCTTTTCAATTTGTCATAGTAGACCATGACTGTCTATTTAAAAGGTCCAATACCAGTCCATTTCAGCTCACTAATGTCTAAGACTTTTATGCATTCCACTTCATTTTTGATGACTTCCAATTTTCCTAGATTCATACTTCGTACTTTTCACGTTCTGATTATTAATGGATGTTTGCAGCTGTTTCTTCTCATTTTGAGTCCTGCCACATCAGCAAATGAAGGTCCTGAAAGCTTGACTCCACCCACTTCATTAAAGCCAACTCAACTTTGAGAAGGCAGCTCTTCCCCAGTCATATTTTGAGTGCCTTCCTACCTGAGGGGCTCAATTTCTGGCACTATATCAGACAATGTTCCCCTGCTGCCCATAAGGTTTTCACTGACAAATTTTTTCTCAGAAGTAGACCCCCAGGTGCTTCCTCCTAGCCTGTCTTAGTCTGAAAGCTCTGCTGAAACCTGTCCACCATGGGTGACCTTGCTGGTATTTGAAATACCAGTGGTTTAGCTTCCAGCATCACAGCAACATGCAAGCCACCACAGTAAGACAAACTGACTGACTCATGGTGGGAGAATCCAATTACTTCTCACCAATTCTGCTGGATAGCTTAGGCCATCACCATGTCTCTCCTGTATTGCCACAATAGCTTTCTACCTGGTCTCCCTGATCCACCCCTTGCTCGCCAATAGTGCATTTTCCCACACAATAACCAGACTAATTCTCTAAGAAAATATAGGCAAGATGACATCATTCCTGTTCTGAAAAGCTTCTACAATAGTTTCTCATTCTCACTCATTTATAAAATCCAAAACCCTCCCCCATGGACTACTAGCACCTATCTGACTGATCTGTTCTCCTTACCCCCAGCCTCAGCTCACTCTGCTCCAGTCAAATAGGTCTTTTGATGTTTGAACTTGCCAAACATGCTCTCACCTCAGGACCTTGGACTTCCTATTTTTCTGTCTAGAATCTTCTTTCCTTAGATGTTAGCATGGCTTGCTTCTTCATTTCCTTTCATCTCTGTCTAAAGATCACCTTAACAAAAGGGCCTTTCCTGATAAGTTTATATAAACCAGTGTACCTGCCTTCACTCTTTATCCTTTTGACCCCCATTATAGATTTGTTTATTTTGTTTTTTCTCTACTTTCCCCACTAGAATATAAGCTCTACAAGAATAGGGCTCTACTTAATTCATTACCCAGTACTAGAAAACGCCTGGCACATGCAGAAGCTCAGTGAATGTTTGTTGAACAGATGAATCTTTGCTAACTCTATCTAGCATGTAAAAACCAGTGGCTCCTTAATATTTTTGCAAAATAAAGATCATGTTGAAACTTATGTGCCTCTGCACCTATATAAATTACTAAGTTTAATGCCATAAACTCCAGGAACATTAAATTAAATCAGGTATAACTGCTAATCATATTGCTGTCACCCTGGCACCTGAAGGTTAGAACACTATGCAAAGTCTGAAAGGAGACATTTTCAGCTTATAAGTTAATGGGCTATGTGCACTCTCCAATCATTTCCCATCTCTTCTGCAGAGTTTCTCCTGCAGAGCCAGTAGGCTCATACCCAATCTTAAAGGTCTTATGCTGCTCTGAAACACAACTTCTGCCCCCACCTCAGTCACCCGTGCTTTCCTTCTATTGCTGAAATCTTTTCCTTAACTCCTTTATTCCTTCTCTATTATTAAACTGTGTTTCTGGACATATTAGAGATATACTTTTTTTTGGGAAGTAAGGAAAAATGAAAATTCAGGTATCTAAACAGCCCAGAGCAGTGCTGTTCAACTGTGGTTACAGTTCAGAATCTTTTGAGATTTGTAAAAAAATACTACACATGGCTAGGCTCTTCCTATAGAGGTTTTGTTTAATTGGTTTGGAGTGGGGGCCACACATTAATACTCTAAAAACTTCCTGGGTGATTCTAACGTGTACCAGTTCTAGCCTCAAAGGATCCTTAACAGTGGGTCTGTCTTAGCTATCTAGTGCTGCTATAATGGAAATACCACAAGTGGATGGCTTTAACAAACAGAAATTTATTCTCTCACAGTTTAGGAGGCTAGAAGTCCAAACTCATGATGCCAGCTCTAGGGGAAGGCTTTGTCTCTCTTTCAGCTCTGGGGGAAGGTAATTGTCTCTTCAGCTTGTTTCCTGGTTACTTGGAGATCTCATGTGGCTTGGCATCTATGTTCCCCCATTTCTTCTTGCTCATTTGCTTATTTAATCTCTTTTATACCTCTAAAGAGATTGACTCAAAATACACCCTACACTGGAAACCCTGGTGGCGTAGTGGTTAAGTGCTACGGCTGCTAACCAAAAGGTTGGCAGTTCGAATCTGCCAGGCGCTCCTTGGAAACTCTATGGGGCAGTTCTACTCTGTCCTATGGGGTTGCTATGAGTCGGAATCGACTCGACAGCACTGCGTTTTTTTGACACCCTACACTAATCCTGACTCACTAACAAGGACAACCCATTCCCAAATGGGATTATAGCCATAGGCATAGTAGTTAGGGTTTAAAACACATATTTTGGGGGGACATAATTCAATCCATAACAGGGTCCTAGGCACTGTCCCTGCAGCCTGACTGATAATGACTGAGGTGGCCAGGAACACTCTTGCAGCACTATAATGCACACTATGTAATGATGACTGCAAGAAACTCCAGTGTAGGATATTTCAAAAATTAGTGACTACCCTGTCCCACCAATAACACATGCACCAGACTTTTATCACATGCAGAAAATACTTGCCCAGAATCAGATTCTTAACAAGTTTTTGCTCATCCTCCTTCTTGTATTCCAGCATTCCTTGGAAATCCTTTTCTTTCCTGGGAATGTTGACTGGACGGATGGGTTCATCAATGATCTGTCCTGGGGATATGTTCTCCACCTGGCCCACTTCACGAGAAACAAAAAGGAGAAGAAAATGTCTTCCAGGCAGAAAAGCTTCCTGTAATTTAAAATGAAGTCCATACGGGAAAGGGGGTTTAACGGTGATGAAAAAATGCACTGATTAACGGTAAGGCCGCACAGCCTATTATTTTAAGTGCTGTCAATAAGTTACACACCTGTTAAAAGTTGAACTGGCAAATGTTGTGTAATAGATATATTTACAATGACCAAAAAAGAAAAAAGAAAGAGTAGCTGCTGAGACTGCTTGTGTGCAACCAAATACCTTATGGGATTTGATTCTTTGGTTTGGAAGTTTAGGGTCATGGTTTCATAGGACATCTCAGATAATTGGCCTAATGGCATATTTGATGCTTCTGTTCTACCTCCTAGTTCGTTGTGTAGTGTCTGGGGTCTTAAAAGCTTACAAGTATCTATTCAAGATACAACAATAGGTCTGTATCCACCAGGAGCAACAGAGGAAGAAGGAGAGTCAAGAATATGAGGATATGGAATGTGTGGCTAATTGCCTTCATGAACAACTGCCTCCTTTGCCGTGGGACCAGAAGAACTGGATGGTGCCTGGCTACAATTACTGAACATTTTGATCAAAGATTCCGTGGAAGAATCCTGATCAAAAGGGGAACAATACAGAACAGAATTTCAAATTCTGATGGACTCCAGACTTCTTAGAGCCATGGAGGGTGGATGAGCTCCTGAAACTATTGCCCTGAGATTATCCTTAAACCTTAAACCAAAAACATCCCCTAAAGTCTTCTTAAAACCAAACAATAGTTTAATTAGTAAAAAAAAAAAAAAGGTCTGCCTTAAGCATTATGCTTTTTAAAGAACTGTATCTATATGGGATCAAATTTACAACAGTAACTCAAAAGATTAGATAGGACACTTAGGGGGCAGTGAGTTTATGTTATTGGGGATGAATAACTCTGAAAAGGAGGGTAAGAATGGTTGCACAACTCAAAGAATGTAATCAATGTCACTCAATTGTACATGTAGAAACTGTTGAATTGGTGTATGTTTTGCTATGTATATTTTCAACACCAACAATAAAATAAATTACTTTTTTAAAAATGAAGTCTGTAACAAATGTACCATATTTACCATTTAATTGTCCCTGTTTAAAATATTTATACTGTAATATCACTCTGACAGCCACAGGTCCCTGACTATTACCAACATCAAAGGTCTTTACCTGATTCAAAACCTCTAAGGCTACTAATAACCATTTATTAGGAATAAAGACCAAATGTCCTAAAAGTAAGTGGTTGAACCTTTTGGTTAACTGATCAATACCTATCTAAAATGGTTAAAGATATTTAGATGTTTAAACTCACAGAAGGAAAAACCAGTATTCTACAAAGCACCAGCAAGAGTATAAAAGATTTTCCTTCCTCTTTAGCTCTATGAATCTAGTCACTAAAAAAAAAGGACATTTACTATAAATGCATCAGGGCAATCAGTTTGAACCACATCAAGATAGCTGGCAGAACAGTGCTTCTCTACAGCAGTGGATATGAAAATGTATTATTTTTCACAAAGGCATCATAAGGCAAAGATCTTTCTCCTCTCATCCTTCATTCACAAAAAAATGATGAGCAGATAAAACAACTCTATTTAACATGATATCCTAAATACTTTTTGGTTTTGTTTGCTTGTTTGTTTATTTTTAGTAGAGTGCTAGAAGACCTAACTGAAGTTGCAACCACTGATGTACAACCCCCTTTCAGATGTTAAAAATGGTCACTATTATCAATGGCAGCTGCTAGAGAAGAATCATGCTAAGAGTAAAAAAAAGTCTCTAATTTCATCTCAAAATTGAGAACGGAATGGGAAATGCAAGGGAGGGCAAGGGAACATAGGAGTTATCATGGTGTTTGTGGAGAGATATGCTGGTAAACAGGTTTTTAAATCTTTTATCCTCAGGAAAAAGGGGTTAAGAAATCTATTTAAGCACAGATTAGGTTTGATTTCAGAGACTGTTGTCAAACAAACAAAACGCAGATCAGATGCAGAAACATCAGAACATTTCATATTGCTGACTGATTCCAGGAGCACTGGTTTTGTCACTCTGGGCAGTTCCCTGTGTTAGTTCTGAGATGCCAGTTCCACAGGAAGAGGTTACCACAGAGAACACCAATACCTGACAGTGCTATGCATGAAACACAACCACAGGGCAGTGGCTGCGGTGGAAGCATGGTCACATATCGTCTACCTCAGGGTGCAGCATCACACACTGGAATTACGTGCAACTGAAACTCTGGTGCAGGTAACACCACCACCATCCACCACTGCTATGACATCTGAGGAGTGATCATATCGCTATTGGACAAATCAAAGATGATGCCATCTCCCACAATCTAGTGTCTCATGTGCATGACAGTCTGAAAGTCAGGGGACTAATTGTAAAATATATTTCTCTATACAGGGGAGAGAAGACTCAAAATGCTTGGTTTTACATAAAGTATTCCTGGAGGTCAGTTTAAAAACACCACCACAACGACCTGTGAAGCAGTACAAAGTGGCCTCCACAGCTCACGTGAAATCAAAATAATAAGGTCCCGTTCATCTATGTTACTAGTTACTTTAAACCACAGAGACTTCTAAGAGGCGAAACTGAGAAGAAAGATTTATACTCTTCTTGATAAATGCACATATTTGGACTCCAGGCAACCTAAAGAGAATGTTTTAAATTTACTGATTTAAAAAAAAAAAAAAAATTTTTTTTAAGACGCCACTGATTTTGAGATACATCGTTATTTTACATAACACTAAAAAAGGAAAAACACTGCCAATTAAACTACAATCCACCAACAATTTTTTTTCATTCCTCTTTTTTTTGTGTGTGCTTTAGGTTAAAGTTTACAGAGCAAATTAGTTTCTCATTCAACAATTTATAAACTGCTTTGTGACTTAGGTTGCAAATCCCCACGACGTGTCAACCTTCTCTCCTTCTCCATCCATTCACCCTGTTTTCCTGTACCTTCCTGCCATCTTGTCTTTGCTTTTGGACAGGTGTTGCCCATTTGGCCTCATTTACACAACTGAGCTAAGAAGCATGTTCCCCCACATGTGTTATTGTTTGTTTTACAGACCTGTGTAATCTTCAGCTAAAGGGTAATCTTTGGAAGTGACTTCAGTTCTGAGTTAAAAGGGTGTCCAGGGGCCATAATCTTAGGGTTCTTCCAGTCTCTGTCAGACCTGTAAGTCTGGTCTTTTTTTTTTGTAAATTTGAATTTTGTTCTACATTTTTCTCCTGCTCTGTCCGGGACCCTCTACTGTAATCCCTGTCAGGGCAGTTGGTGGTGATAGCCCGGTACCATCTAGTTATTCTGGGCTCAGGCTGGTAGGGACTGTGGCAGTTATGGGCCATTAGTCCTTTGGCTTAACACTTCCCTTGTGTCTTCGGTTTTCTTCATACTCCTTTGCTCCGGACAGGATAGGACTAGGAAATATATCTTAGATGGCCACTCACAAGCTTTTAAAACCCCAGATGCTACTCACCAAAGTTGGATGTAAAACATTTTTTTAATGAACTGTGTTACGCCAATTGACCTAGATGTCCCCTGAGACCATGGTCCCCAGCCTTCATCCCAGCAACTAGGTTCCTCAGGGTGTTTGGATGTGTCTATGAAGCATCTATGACTTTGGCTTGGTTGCGCAGTGTAGACTTCACCTATAATGTATACTGGCTTTCCCTTCACCATGGTTACCACCTAGCTACTATATAGTTAGTGATTTCCCCACCTTTCCCTCCCCTCCCTTATAATCATCAAAGATTGTTTCTTTCTGTGTGTAAACCTTTTCTTGAGTTTTTATAATAGTGGTCTCATACAGTACTTGTCCTTTTGTGACTGGCTTATTTCACTCAGCATAATGCCCTCCAGATTCATCCATGTTGTGAGATGCTTCATGGATTCATTATTGTTCTTTATCGTTGTGTAGTATTCCACTGTATGTACCATAATTTGTTCTTCCATTCTTCTGTTGATGGGCACTTAGGTCTGTATTTTTTTGCTATTGTGAATCATGTTGCAATGAACATGGGTGTGAATATGTCTATTCATGTGACGGCCCCATCAACAATTTTAAGATACATCCCAATTTTAAAGATGATAAAATGTAAGCAACTATGTACCTCAGAATTGATTAAATATGGTAAATATTTTTACTAAGAGCGCCTATGTTTTAAAAGATAGCTTCATTTTCCTTCTGAAAAATTTCTAACTAGGATATTTTTGGTTCTGTACAAAAATTGCCATACCTTTCATCAAAATGTTTCTGCTTTTGTACTCTCCCTAGAGATTTAGGTCTTTACAAAATCTCATACATGGAATATAGGTGTCAGCTCACCATAACCTTGACTTATTTGGCAAAATTATCTATTAATTGAAATAAAATGTCAAACCTCATTTAGCATCAAGAAAATACAAAGCCTGAAAGAGATAAACCAGGTACCACTCCAGTGTTCAAAGACTAAAGAGACCTTGGAGTCACTCTGTCCAATGCCCCATATAATACAGATATCCTTTGAAAGACCTGAGCAATCCCTATTTCCATTTTCTAGATTGTTTTTACTTGAGGAAAAATATTTTGTGAACCTTTTTGTCCTGGAAAAGAAAAGGACACTAAAACAAAACAAAACAAAACAACCTTTTTCCCCTAATTTTCCTCACTTTGGCACCAGGAAGATCTTGATCTCAGGTTTAATGGAGATAGTAAGATAAGTTGCTGCAGATAGAGAGATTCTGTTGAAAATACAACACAATGGAGAGGCATCACTGGACTGGCCCTCAGAAGGACTAGTTTCTAGTCCCAGTGTGACCACTGACTGACTGAGAGACCCTTAGTAGAAGTTGCTCAGTTTCTGGGCCTTGGTTTTTTCTCCTATAAAATAATTAACTGAATCATTTACATGAGACCAAAAGGGCAACAGCTGCCCAAAAGCAAAGATGAGAAGGCAGGTAGGGACAGGAAAGCCAGACGACTGGAATGGGGAACTCAGGGTGGTAATGGGGAAAAATGCTGACATACTGCAGGGATTGCAACCAATGTCATGGAACAATATGTGTATAAACTATTGAATGGGAGACTAATTTGCTCTGTAAACCTTCACCTAAAGCACAATAAAGATAATTAAATGATTTTTATAACTCTTTCAGTCTAAATTTTCTGATCTATAAAAATTAAGATGCAATACCCACTCCTGGATGAAAATACAGGACAAAGCAGATCAAATTTTGAAAAACTCTGCATTTAGCTTTGTAATTTCTCCTAAAAATTGTATGTCGGCATTAAGTGAAACAGTTGAATTCTACAAAAGTCTCCTTAATTTAGGGGAGCCCACAGGAGGAGGCAAGAGTAATATATTACAGCACACTTAGACCAAAATTTAAGTGTGCTGTAATATATTCAAAGAAAAAGAAAGGAAACTTGTAGCCATTCTACAAGACTGGCAGTATTTTCTGTATAATGATGGGGAGTGGGGGATGCAGAGGGGCAGGGAGAAAAATGTCGGAAGAGTTTGTCACCTTTATTCTCTAATATGGGGCAGAGGGAGGACAGGGGTACTGCACAAAGCAAGTGCCCAAGTCACATAAATCTATTTTATTTTCTAGACAGGCATAATTTAATTAAAAGTATAACTGTGTAAGTACTATTATCCCTTTTTTGTTTAATCTATGAATTGTCCTCTCAAGTGCTATGATTAGGTTTAAGAACATAGCTGACAGGGTAGTCTAACCGATTCCTGATTGACAATGGTTTAAAGTTCCTAACATCTTGAAATATTGTAACCTTTCTCTTTAATTAAAAATATACATATCAAAGAAAGCTGGTTAAAAATGTAAAATAATGAGTGGCTTTTCTATTTTTCAAAACACTATAAGTATGGTAAAGGGCCATTAGAGTTTACAAATTGAATATTCTCACAAGTTAATAACCTTAAAATTGGTTTCTTATAACAAATACTTTGTTGTCTGATTATCATCTCATGATATTATTAGTGTAAAGTGCAGAAAAGTTCTCTAAATAAGATTTTTAAGTTCTGCAATAGATACTATAGCCCGTGTGTATGTGATGCCGAGGTTCAAAAAATTTAAAGGGTAGAGATGATGTAAAAAGGATCCCTAGTTGAGCAGTGGTTAAAGCATGCGGCTAGTAATCAAAAGGTTGGCGATAGGAACCCACCAGCTGCTGTGCAGAAGAGAGATGCAGCAATCTGTTTCCATAAAGATTTACCCTCCTTGGAAACGCTATGGAACAGTTCTGCTCTGTCCTCTAGGGCCACTATGAGTCAGAATGGACTTGACAGCAATGGGTATACTAGGAAGATCAGAGGGCAATGGCAGGTGATAAATCATTGCCTTTTGAGTATTATATACAAAATATGATCCTAAAGTAATCTGACTTTCTAAGCAAACATTTCAGAATTTGTACATCCAAGGGAGTATTATTCTGTTCAAAGTAAACACCCACGTTGCCATTGTTCTAAATATTTCTAAAATTCATTTATTCATTCAACAAACATTTTAATGATACGTCAGACACTATGCTAAGTGCTGCAAAAACAAGGGGACATGAGATGTGATCCCTATGCTCAGAAAGTTCAGAGTCTATTGAGAAAGCCAGTAATTCAAACAGAAAAAATATTAAAAATATGACATACTGAAAACAGAGCCATAAGGTGTGTCTGAATGATTAGGAAAGGCTGCTCTTGATGTATGAACTGGTTCTCACAGGAGCAGGATTTGATCAGGAGAAGCAAGAAGGTCAAAAAGAAGGAACAGCTATGACAGGGCCGGGCACATTCAAGGAATGAAAACCACACTTAGAGTCAATCATGGTACAGTCTTTTGAATATCTGTAGAGATGGGGAATCTTTATTCTTTGAGCCAAGCAAGGATTAGGAAGAGTGGCACTAAGAGAATAAGATGGGCGGTTAGGCTGAGCAATATCATTTGTGGTCAGAATGAGAATGGCTTGCATGGATTTGGAGGTGAATTCCAAAGATGGGCTCTAAAATCTCCTGAACAGTAGGTGTGTTCTTGAAATAAGCTTAGAAATTTGCTTCCACTGCTGTATTCCTGGCATCCAGAACAGTGCCTAACACATAGTCAGAACTCAATAAATATTTGTTGAATGAGTAAACACACTAATCCACAAGATAAGATTCATTTGTATATCATAAGAACAACGGATATTTGATTAGTTCTCAAGGTGTTTTTCCATCACCATCATACATAATGGATATTTATTTTAAAAAAAGAATCTTATTTCTTCATAATCATAATTCATATTTTTCTGACTTACTTTTTTCTCCATTAATCTGTGAGTTCTTTGAGGGCTCCGACTCTGTTTCATTTAGCTTAACATCCCTAGTACTAACGGTAATAGTAACAGCTAAATTGTACATAGTATACTATGTGTCAGATACTATTCTAAATGCATTACACATATAAACTCACGTAATCCTTACAAACCATGTCAGGTAGATACCATTATCATTCCCACTTAAGAGATGAGAAAACTGAGGCATAAAAACCAAAAAACCAAACCCGCTGCTGTCGAGTTGATTCCGACTCATAGCGAAGAGAGCTACAAATACTTGTCCTCATATGACTAATAAGTGGTATGGAGTTCCTGGGTGATACAAATGGCTGCCAACTGAAAGGTTGAAGGTTTGAGTCTACCCAGAGCCATCTCAGAAGAAAGGTCTGGCAATCTGCTTCTGAAAAATCTGCTGTTGAAAGCCCTACAGAGCGCAGTTCTACTGTGACATACATGGGGTCGCCAGGAGTTGGAGTTGACGCAAAGGCAATTGGTTGTAAGTGGCAGAGCTAGGGTTTGAGCTCAAGAAGTTTGGCTCCAGGATCCATTCTTAATAACCTTTCTGCTAGTGCTTTGTACTGTTCCTGGCATATAAAGATATTCATTAAATATTTGTTGAATAAACAAATTCTCTCCCCTTGTAAGTAACTATAACCATAAAAAAGAAAAGCATTTTTCCCCACCTAGCAGTGGAAGTTTCCATGCCCCAGAGGTCAGCTTTGCCTAGTCATTTTTTGTTAGCATTCCTAATATTCACAAGCAAATCAGGTGACTCATACAGCAATACAAAACCAAGATTCAGCAACAGTCATAAAACTATACCTTCTAGTTCACCAATTTTTTTGGCAAAAACTTTCAGTTGTTTTTTCAGTTTCCGGACAGTCTTATCCTGTTTTTCAAGTTGTTCCATTAAATCCTAAGGATCAAAATGAAAAATGAAAATATCAAAATATGCTTTCTAAAATACACCGAGGAACAGCAGACACAAAATCACAAAAAAACTGCACTGTTAGTTTTACATTAAAGCTCCAGAAAAGCTCGTGGGTGGAGCCACCACCTGGCTAAAAGTGGCAGGCATGGGAAATACAGCTACAATAAAAGCCAGTTGTTAAAATACACAATGCAGTAAAATCCTTTACAGCGTGATCGGTAGCAAGCTTGCTGCAGAGTCTTTTCAACTAGACTCCATATTAATACAGCGATAAAATACTTGTAAAATGTACTGTTATTCCACTGGAATGTTTTACACCAGAGGGAATAGACAAAAATAAATTTGGATGCATGCACAAAACATTTTGTGGGAAGTTTTAAGGATGGATGAACTTTGGTAAGGGCTTTTGACTGACATCCCAGGTGTGTGAATCACTGGTCTCCGTTAGACCCACCTTTGGAAATGCTAAAATTATCCCTATAACTTAAGAAAAATTCAGAGAATTAAAAGATAAATTGAACATTTAAGCACAGGGAATAAGATAAAGAGCAGTTTGTTGACCTAGGACCAAAGTGGCAGGTGGCATAACATACCCATAATATTGAGTGATATAATTTTGCTTTTAGAAAAAAAAAAAAAAAAGGCAATTCTGAATGCTTTATGCAAAAATAAAAAACAAAAGAGGTACATTCAAGAGGGTAAAAAAAAAAAAATCTTGTGATTATTGATTGGTTTCTTGTTTAATAAAGAATTCTCTCAAATGACTGGCACAGGTAAAAGGTAAACATAGTTAAGAAGAACGTGAACACAGCAGACTCAAAAAATCTTTGAAGGAAAATGAAGCAAAGATATTTGTGGTTGTATTTGGATTATGGATTAGAAAAGCATTTAAAAAGCACAAATACTCACCCATTCTCCAGTTTAGACAAGGGCAGATTTAGATATTAGACCAAAAGGAATATTCAAAAGGCATAGTTGCTAACATTTCAAGTATCTGGTTGGGCTTCTTAGATTTTACTTTATCTTTCAAGTCACATTTTGCTTCCATCACACTGTAAGCCTAGTGTTAATAACAAGCAACAAGACAATGGACACAGGACACTGACAGAGGTAACACCACTGGCTGAGAAGGCTGTGAGGAGAAACAGGCTTTGTGAGTTTTTGAAGACTTCCTGGGAAGGGGCAGGCAGCCAGTGTGCTCACCAGATACAGAGCCTAGAAGGAGCCAGAAAGACAACGGAAAAGCAGTCTGGATTTACATACAATCATCCGTTTGTAAAGTGAAATCCGATATGATTGATACTTCTTAGGGTCATCTGCATATAATTCCTCAAAATACTGAAAAAAATAGGCACAATGGATATTTGTTTTTCTCTGTGTCTTTGAGGGGAATGCTACCTCTCAGCAAAATCAATTTAAAATATTTTAAAACACAAATAATGAAACTGTATATAATACTCACAAGGCAATGATTTATCACCTGCCATTGCCCTGTGATCTTTCCAGTATACCCATTGCTGACGAATCCATTCTGACTCATAGTGGCCCTAGAGGACAGAGCAGAACTGCCCCCACAGGGTTTTCAAGGCTGTAAATCTTTACAGAAGCAGACTGCCACATCTTTCTCCCAAGTAGCAGCTGGTGGGGTGCCAACCTTCCCGTTGGTTAGCAGCTGAGTGTTTAACCACTATGCCACTAGGACTTCTTTTAGATGATTCTAATTAATATTATTATTATTTTGTATGATCATCAAGAAAAAGAAAAAGAAACAGACTATGGCCAAGATGCCAGTGTTCAAAGGCTGTCATTTCATTCCTCAGCTCCACCTTTCCCTCCTAGCCTCCCCCACGTATCACGTTCAAAAAGTTGCTGGGCTTTTTTGCTGCCAGCAGTAGCAAGAGCGGGGAAGGTAAGTAAAATGTCAGTGTACTGGCAGGAGAAACAGCTGACCCAAAAAACTTTCTCCCTCAATACAGGCAAGCGCACTAACTAGATTCTACAGTTTGGAAATTAGAGGCTATTTTCATATTAGCTATTAAAAAGAGTCAAGCAAATTAATACTGCAAACAAAGTTGCAAGGGAAATGTTTAATCAATTTAGTGAGCAAACTCTGGAGATCTAACTACAAAATGGGAAAGAGGGATTAGGTTCCACAAGCTACCCAGAAGCATCTTTATTTCATGGTTTCACCTTGTTTTTTAAAAACAATGATTTATAAGCGCAGAATTTGTATGCTGATCAAACATTATTGTATTATTCATATAATTATCAATTCTTAGCCATCAAAGCACAGTTAGTTTAAGGAACAATATACCTGAGAATAATAAAACATTTCAAAAATATTCTGTGATTCAGAAGAATTTCCTCCACAGATTAGTGAGATTTCAGTCTTTGGAAAGAGTCCAAATACTGCCCTAATCCTCCTTTCCTGCTCCCACAGTGGCGCCTCAAGTAGAAAGCTGTCTTCAGAGGGACAGACAATGAAAAGAATACTTTTGAGCTCTGCTTCTAATTCATATAAAAGATGGCTGAATAATGACACCAGAAAACTATCTGTAATGTAAATTATCACTAAAGGAGTAAAGGAGGGATGATCCAGATTGTCAGAGAAAATTCAAACTATTTTATTATGGGCCATTAAAATCCTTAACTAAAAAAAAAGGAGAAGATACAAATCACCATCACTAGTCCTAAACAGCTTTTGTCAAAACCAAACTGATGATACAATATAGATTTTATATAGAAATGTGGAATTATAACTTTTCAATGATTTTTAATATAATGAATATATTTCTCAAACTTAAGTTAATAAAAAACTGCATATTTATAATAAAAGTTATGTGATTAAGAAAGAAATATTTTAGAACATATTTTCTGTAAAAATAAGAGAGAGAAAAAAAGAATCAGAAAGGAAGAAAAAACTTGGACTTAATGAATCTCCTCATTCACTGTACAACTCAAGTTCTGTTATAAAGAATAAAAAAGATGTAAACCTGAATTCTGATGACCCTCCTCTTGGTCCTGGGAGCTCCACCCAAAGTCAAAAGTACCCTGTTGGTTCTGCCAATCACCTTCCCTGACCTCAACTCAACTCCTGTTTGTCCGTGGCCTCCAGCTGCTAGAGATGGTGGGATATTCTTGGTGGTTGCTTGGGGACCAAAGGTAAACAAAGCCTTTCCTCAGTCTCTGTCATGGCAATCACATAAAAAACCTCCTGGCATGGTAGATAATCTGCAGCTGAGGTGAAAGTACCAGATCACCTGAATTCTCCAGGGCAGTAAAAAAGCTCAGGGTGCAGTTGGATGGCTATCTTCTAGGCCTTCCAAGTTAGGCATGAGAACCTCAGACGCTCAAGAGCCTTCTGTGAGAAACATAATCCGTACCCACGCCTTGTTCATCTCTATCAACACAGCAATATCTTCTTGACTCTGTCTCTCCTGGCATACGAGGGTAACAAGTGTAGGGTGGTGAGTTTTTTCCAGCAAGAAGATACGTGTGATTAAAAAAAACTAGGACCTCAGGGCAGGTATCGGCTCTGAGTGCTGACGAGTGTATGGGGCCCTGACCATCTCCTTACCAAGTTTTCATTGGTCAGCCGAGTGATCTCGTGCTGCAGGCTGGCCTCGATGCGTGCCTCTGGAGGCAGCTGTAGGTTCTGGGCCAGGAGCTGTTGCTGCCTGTTGTTCTCCTCCTTCAGGCTCTGGATCTCCCCACGGAGGGCCTCGGCCTCATTGTCATGGCTCCTCTTCTGTGACTGGAGCTGGGATTCCAGGAGCCTGGGAAGAAGCCACACAGGTAGGAAGAGGAGATGACACCCTGGAGTCCCCTGCCTAGGAGGTGCAAGGCATTGTGCTCATTTGTGAGGGTAGGAGCAGCAGACACTTTGGTTTCCACATATCTTCTGATTTGGTTAAAGTCAAGCAACTCAAGCAAAGGGCAGCAGTGGAAACGCATGTTCTCACACTGTGTCTGTCTGAACATGGGCCCTGCTACAAATACAAAGTGCTCAAAGGCCCTAAGGAAACCCTGGGGGCATAGTGGTTAAGTGCTATGGCTGCTAACCAAAGGGTTGGCAGTTCAAATCCACCAGGCGCTCCTTGGAAACTCTATGGGGCAGTTCTACTCTGTTCTCTAGGGATCGGAATTGACTCAACGGCACTGGGTTTGGTTTTTTTTGGTTAAAGGCCCTAAGGACAGGACAGTTTAGCTCTTTCAAAAAGTTCACGGAAGTGATGACTAAAATAAATCAATTAAAAGACACTATCTTTGCCACAAAATACAGAAGGCCAGATTATAGCCTCCCATTTATTACAACTAATTAAATATGTATTTAAGAATTTCAGAGCTGTTAATTTCAGGCAGAGAGTGGGACCAGGGTCCCAATTTTATTTTCTACTCTTATCTCTGAAGTACAGAGAGGCTGGGGCACTACTTTGAAATATATATGGATTTACCAAAATCTAGTGAAGTTTGCTTAAATATACACATGGAAACATATATATTAAAATTTATCATCTCTCTCTCCATACGCTTATATGTCAGTAACAGAATCTTAACAAGACATGTTTTTAGAATATAAAGATCAGTAGGACAACACCATGGTTACTGCTTCTCCACGCAAACATGGGCTGTGCCCATGAGGAGACCAGAACGCTGGCAGTGACGGCACGACAGTCACCATACCCTCCCTTTACCATCACCCCCATTTCTACACGAACTCCTTTTCCAAACACTAAACAAAGTTATGGTTAGGTATCAACTAGAATGAAGAAAGAAAAGACATTCTTTTATTCTAATCCCCTTGGTTGCCAATTGCTCAGTAAAATTTAGTGATGCCACTGAGAGCAAATTAACAGTGGACGAAGTAGTTTAGTGATTACAATATCTCAATAGAACTTAAAACTATAACAACTCGAAGTTTATGACAATGGTTTATGATTAGAATAAAGCAGAAAAAGCAGAAGCCCTTTGAACAAACAGAATATTAAGTATTTTTAAAATTTAATTACCAAAGTGGTATTTTTATGAGACTTTTGAGACATAAATGTCACTACAGCAGCTGAGTGTTAGAAAGGTGTTGCTGTTTCAATTTTACTTGCTTTCCCCTAAACATTTGCCATGTGGAGTTTGAGTAATTACTCTGAACTGCAGCAATACAAGAAACCACAAATTTGAATTTCACAATAACCACATAGAATGCAAAATCGCACACTTAATACTGCTTTCAGGCAGTATGATGGTAATATACAACAATGTAGCCACGTTGCCATAGGCAGCCTATTCTGTAGATTGATCATTATCCCAAACAAGAAATCACTGCCTAAATAGTAGAACATTTGGGTTCTTAGTTGTAATGTTTCATTTTTTGTTTTCTTCTAATTCCTAGAGAGAGAGATGCACCAATTTTATGCTCTAGGAAGTATCCTTCACTTCTGGGAGGTAATTCTTGTATCCATTATCAATAACTTTCAGCTTTAATGGCATCCCTTAGTGGAGAAAACTTTTAAGAAAGTGTTTGGCTGAATGCTGTTTTATTGAAACTAATTTACCCAGGAAAACAATAAATGCATAAGAAATACAGGCGTTAAAGTCAGTAGGCCACTGTTAGTAAGAAAAACAACAAATTAATAATATTCCATCTTGGAGGAGACAAATATAACCTGTTGGCTTGGTTTAACCCTTCATAAGCCAGCCACAGCTCTCCATCCTCATTCAACTCACGGCAATCCATAGCAGACGATCTTCCATGCAAAATGAACAACAATGCAAAACACAAAGGGATACAGGATGGTAATGAGATGACGATGGTCAAGAGCAGCACGTGGCATTTAAATATTTTATTAAGCAAATAAGATTGTTTTTATTAAATACAGGTGACTTTAAGACAATACCACAAAAATATTTTTTGGTTAATTAAAAAATGTGTATTCAATATCATCACATAAAATGGGTTGAAATTAAAGCAAAATAATCAAGGTTCTAGAGCTATTTTACCTGCAAAATAAGGAATGACTGAGAAGGTGTGAAAGAGGTTCTGTTTTTAATACTTTAATCATTCATAAGAGTAATCTTATTATGTTACATCTTAGATTAGACATTAATCACGACAGACACATAAGAGAATGAAATCTTTGGCTGTTCTCTTCCTGTGGCAATCTCCATAATCCACTTCATAACAAAGTTCTAAGTCTTCTGGATACGAGCTTGATTTAGTTTAAAAAATCTGATTTCCCAGTTAAAATATAATTAAAAAAAATTTTATTGGAGTTTAGTTATAGGTAAGGATAGGTCCAGGTAAGGATAGGTCCAAAGTTCTCAGCTTTTGAGACATGGCTTTAAAATTTTTTTCATGTGTCAAAAAATTAATTTAAAATCTGGAGAAACTACTATTAGAGATAATGACTCCAGATATCTCATAATCTCTCTTCACACTAAGCTTCAATTACTGAAAGCTGCAGCTGCAGCTGGCCCTCCAAATTTTACAAACTACAATACTGAATAACAAATTAAATTGACTCCCCAAGGCATCTAGCACTGAGCAACTGGTGTGCTTCTCAAGGTAGCCTTGAGCCTAAAACGCTAAATCTACAAAACTGTCTTCCCTTGATGCAGAGAATATTTTCCTAACACCTCTAATTACCAATAATGCTACCTTATATTATAAATGAGATTTTAACTGGGAATACATTGGAAATCTTGGATTCCCTTTAAAGGTCAGCTGATGTCCAATAAAGCAATGCATAAAAGCTTTGATTTACTGTACAAGGGGCTGGCTCGAAGGCTAAAGATCAAGAGGACTAAGGCAAAATGAATAAAAAAAAGATCCAACTTACCTGTTTGTTTCTTTCAAACCAATATATGCTTGTGCTATTTCTCCTTTATCTTTCATTTTCTGTACATCTTCCAAGAGTATTATGGAATCTGTCATTGTATTCTGAAGGGGGAAATGACACATTTCCACATTAAGATCCAACTCAGAAGCTTTGGATCACATACATTTCATTTCTCCAGAAAAGGTGGGAGGGGCAGTTATGGAGCCCTGGTAGGTCAGTGGTTAAGAGCCCAGCTGCTAACCAAAAGATCAGCAGTTTGAATCTACCAACCACTCCTTGGAAACCCTGTGGGCAGTTCTACTCTATCCTATAGGGTAGCTATGAGTTGGAATTGACTCTATGGCAAAGGGTGTTGGGTGGTGCAAATGGTTAAGCTCTGGACTAACTGAAAGGTTAGCAGTTCTAACCCACCCAGAGGCACCTTGGAAAACAGGTTTGGTGATGTGCTTCCAAAATGTCACAGTCTTGAAAAGCCTATAGAGCAGCTCTACTCTACACACATGAGGTCGCCTATGAGTTGGAATTGACACAACAGCAACTAACAAAATCATGTGCTCCATTACACCTCTGCCCCACCCATCAGGCTTAGCTCTGAGTAACTATGGAGGAGAGGGTGGTACAGGTGAGAAAGAAGCATGCTGATACCCTCTCTTGATAACCCCTATGACAGAATTATTAAGACTCTAGAGTACCACTGCACTGGCTGTGTATATTTTGTATCAGGTTAAATAAATATGTAAATCAACTTTGTATAAAGGGTAGAGCATTAGAAAAATAACCAGGCAAGAACAATGAAACATTTATTAAATGTAATGCACAAAGCTGTTCTTTCTACTACAGTCATGCATTACTTAAGGTCCGTCCACGACATGCTCTGTGAAATAGGACGTTAACATGATTTGGACGTCGCGCGAACACCATATTATGTACAGGCAGTCCTTGGGTTATGTCCCACTTACAGACAACTCATATTTAAGTACGGACTGTCAGAAAGCCTATTATATTAAATATTTGAGTTAAATATATACAACGGTCCGTAATAAGAATGCATGCACTACTTTGTGAGGCTCAGGAAAACACTGTGTGGTTTGGAAGTGTTTTTAAGTGTTATGCCCACTATATCCTGATCTCTGATCGGGATTTTTGAACTTTGTTATAACTTTATGGGACCATGGACATATATGAGGTCAGGCTTCCCCGAAAGGGCATTATGTGGCGCGTGACTATACTTACCAACCAGTTAGAATGAAACAAGCACCCCAATAAAACACTAAAAGTTTGACATAAAGTTCATTTTTCCATTAAAAACTCAGTACAAATAAGGTGGTGTTCAGATGATATGCTTCAGCAAAATTACAATTTTTTTTTCTCATATCTTTAGGTATAAACAAATGGAAAATGGAAAGAATTTAGCTTCCTATAAATATCTACCATCTGCTGTTATTCAACTTTTTTCTTGTACAGTATAGCATGGTACATAAGCTTTCAAATTAAACATCTGGCAGGTCAGAATTACTAATGATTTTATGTAAATGCCTTTTCTGCCACCATTTTTACTTCCTTTTTTATTTCTTACTTTTGGTCTAATCTGCCTGACAACAATGTAATTTCAAAATCTTCCTTCTACTCAGCTACTCTCTACCTCTCCTAAACATCAAGGAAAGAATGAACAAGAATCACTGCTTTACAGCTTTTTAAAGAATAATATACTTTAGAACCCAATGGCCCATCCTGTTTGTCTAAACAATAAATGTCTGTTCCTTTAGTCAATGTTTGCTCTAAAGTCAAGTCTCACAATGAAGTGGACTTAATAGAATCACTTCAAATGCCATAATCTTAGAGACTAGTTCCAAGAGAACTTTACTGCCAACTAGAGCCCTATAAAAATAAAGAAATACAAATGCTTGCTTTTGAATCTCAATATTTATAACAAACATCCTTAAAAAAAAAAAAAAACTTTTCCCCAAATGCTGTCCTTTTGTGAGTTTATAAATGTCTATTGAGAAAACCAAATAAAATCTGATATGAGCTACCAACACAGAACTTATACTGAATTTAAAAAATTTTTCTCATAAACAGCATATATAGCATTTCTTTAAAAAATATTTTATAAATATGCTACTACATATTTCATAGAGAATTTCTTTTTTCTCTCTCCCTGAAAGACAGAAAATCTTTCTATTCCATAAAGAGCCATACTCAAATTTCTAAGATCCATACATAATAACTTTTGAAGACCCAAGCTTCTATATTAAATGATGCTACATGTGTTCTGATACCTGAGGATCTACATGGCCCGGTTTTGAACTTTTAGTAAATTGGGTAACTTGGCCTATCTAACCAGTTCAAAAGAAAGATAGGCTTCTTAGTATGCTGTTGTCCTAGGTAGTAAGTAGCCAGGCCCTTCCTCATCCTGCCAGCCTTAGCTAAGAAGTAGTGGGCAGAGGATGCGGGTGGCGGGGGAGCAGAAAGGGTGCTATCGGGCTTGGATCACCAGAATTAGAAAGTTCCTAACTCTGCTCAGTGTTTGTCTCCCCAAGCCAATGACCAGAGGTTCTTAAAGAATTGCACCATGTAGGAAAATCCCAGCATATCTGTCACTCAATAGCTGAAACAAGATGTGGTAGAGAAATCCAACTTTGTAAACTCATCAGGAGCTACTCTGCATTCCAGCTACGGATCCTAGCTCAGAGAAATGGCAGGGGCAGTGAGAAAGTGCTCAGCTCTTTAGACTCCTCCTCATCCTTGGCCAACAAACCCACAGCTCGTAGAAATGAGAGCTCCACAGAGCCTGCGCTCTTGAATGCATTCCAAGTTAAGGCTCCCTCTCCCCAGCTTGTGGGAAGCCCACTATAACTAGTAGAAGGAGTCACAGAACTAGCTGTGCATTAGAAATCATGAAGACCCCTCCATGATCCAGACTGGAGCCTAGCACATCCATTATTTTCCACTGACTCCCCAAATAGGAAGGAGTCAAATACAAAATTAACCTGCAAATATCAAAATAGACTCTGGCCAGAAAGCATCAATCAAACACACTGGAGAACACCTATAAACTAAAATTAGGATTAAAGAGAAGTATTTACTCAACAACAGAAGGACAAACAACTCAATTTAAAGATGGACAAAGGACTTGAATAGACATATCTCTAAAGAAGATATAGAAAAATAAGCACATGAAAAGATGCTTGAGGTCATGAGTTTTTAGGGAAATGCAAGTTAAAACCACAATGAAGTATCACCTCACACCCATTAGGATGACTATTGTCAGAAAAACAGAAGACAACAAGTATTGATGAGGATGTGGAGAAACTGGAAGCCTTGTACATTGCTGGTGGGGATGTAAAATGGTGCAGCCACTAAGGAAAACTGTGGCAGTTCCTCAAAAAGTTAAACATAGAATTACATTACGTGACATTACACAACCCAGATATTCCACTCCTAGGTATATGTTTGAGCCCTGAAAGCAGAGACTGAAACAGATATGTGTATACCAATGTTCACTGCAGCATTTTTCACAAAAACCAAATGGTGAAACAACCCAAGTATCCATCAACAGATGAATGGATAGAGAAAAATGTGGCATACACATACAATGGAATATTATTCAGCCATAAAGAGAAATGAAATTTTGATATCTACTATGACATGGATGATCCTTGAAAACATTATGCTGAGTGAACTAAGTCAGACACAAAATGACAAATATTATATGATCCCACTTACATGAAATATGTATCTAGAACAGGCAAATACATAGAGACAAAAAGTTACTAGTGGTTACCAGGGCCCGGGGGGAGGAGGAAATGGGAGTTATTGCTGAAGGGGTACTGAGTTTTTGTTTGGGGTGACTGAAAACTTTTGGAAATGGATAGTAATGGTAGCACAACATGGTGGATGTAATTAAGGTTACTGATTATATACTCAAAAATGGTTAAAATGGCAAATTGTTTTGTTATAAATATTTCACATTAATTTAAAATTTTTTAAAAAGAGATATATTTACTCAAAACTTTTAAAAGCTTATAATTACCTTGTCATCCTGAACATCACAAGTCAGCAAGCACAAGGAAACAAATGGAAAAAAACAGTAAATGCTTAGTTCCATAAATTCCACAAATGAGTCCTCATCATAACAGATAAAACTGCAAAAACACCCATGAGTTGTTTCTCCTAAAATGAGCTCTGTAAATAAACTAAAATTCATGGAACTGGCATGAGGTGGACATTAATGTAAACTTATGTGATGGCAGTTCTTATCTCTCAGGAACAAGTGCTTGAGATTCTTTTTGAGATGTTTCGTTTTTCTGGTTGTAAAACATGGTAAAATACTTGAGAGAATGTCCCTCCTGTTAAGTACACGGATGAAATTCTTACCCTAGGTCTGTGAGAGTTACTGTAATGCCCCAGCAAAGCCTCCTGAAATCCTTGTGGATGTGGAGCAGACAAGCGAGCCCTGGCTAGGCTCACTCGGTGTCATCCACCACTGTCCTGCAAAGCAGTTGTGAAATGGCGTGCCTCCCTGGCTGGAAGCTGAGTGGGACAACACAGCCCTGGGGTGTCTGAGAGGTCTGAATCAGTGTCATGGGCATTTTTCCTAGGAGAACACAAGACTGCTGAGACAGAAACAGACTGGCCACTGCTGCACGTAGGCTGGGAGCTGGGAGGTAGGGGGTTTGGTTAGACAGGGCCAGTCTACTAGAGGATAGAGAGCAGCGGTATTCATAGGATATGTGAGCAGGGTAAGTGAGGGTGTGTGACGCCAGAAGTACATGTTCTCTTAGCTGCATTGTTTTTATGTACCGTGGTTCATTTTCTTCTCCTTTCCCTTAACTTTTACTACAATACTTTGTGAGAATGCCAGTTTGTCACAAGGGAAGCAGGGAAAGGAATCTTGATTGTGACTCTGGTCCAGTCAGCACACACGGGTCTTGTTTCTCAAGGCCCAACCATAGTCGTAGACCTGGGATTCAATTGTGACCATCCCCAGGAAGGTGACAAGCCAAAATGGAGAGTCCCCTTCTGGAACTCTTCTCATTTCAGACTTAAAGGGCTCATGATCTGTTTAATAAAGAAGTCCATTTCTTTATATTAACTCTACTTGCTACTGGGACTTTTTCTAAGAGTACTTAGTCACAAATCTCACGTTTAGCTTTTGATATTTTCTGGATGAGTAAGTTGCCTTTATCAAGTCCAAACATATGCCCCAGGTACAGAATCTTAATCACATGTAGAAACGCCATTTCTAAGAGGAGTACTCTCAGACTTTTCAAGCATCCAGTCCGTTATACATTACGGACATTTTTTATGTGGCAGGTCATGCAGTTGGGGTCTTGACTGCTTTAATTCCTGGTAACTGTATGCTCATGTGAACGGACACAGGCCAGGTTTTCAAGTTATTACTCAGATATTCCCTGTGACGGCAAATGACAAAAAGGTCCATTTTTCATCACCATACAACTGTGTTTGGTCTCAAATTACCAGAGGATAGGAAAGAACTTCAAATGGCATCTAGATCCCAATGTTTGGGTCCTTTCTGTTGCACCCCTGAACGCAGCCCCTCCCAGCTGGACAGCTCCCCTATTAAACAGAATCCCTGAAGTGAGCAGTAACCATTTCCACGCAGCTTCCACTCACTGGAAACCCTGGTGGCATAGTGGTTAAGTGCTATGTCTGCTAACCAAAGGGTTGGCAGTTTGAATCTGCCAGGCGCTCCTTAGAAACTCTATGGGGCAGTTCTACTCTGTTCTATAGGGTCACTATGAGTCGAAATCAACTCGACGGTGCTGGGTTTGGTTTTTGGTTTTTCCACTCACTGATGCCATTTCTGACCTTTTCATCTGTTAGTTACCTTTAATAGCTAAACAGGCTATTTTCAACAAATAGGTTTAAAGTAGCATTTAATGCCTCCCACTCAGAGCAAGGCAATTTTTATATTTTATAATATAATATAATATAATATAATATAATATAATATAATATAATATAATATAATATAATATAATATAATATAATATAATATAATATAATATAATATAATATAATATAATATAATATAATATAATATAATATAATATAATATAATATAATATAATATAATATAATATAATATAATATAAATAATACAATACAATATATAATATAATAGTATAAATATATTTAATAGTATAGGATTTTTGTATTTTACTTTAGATTGAAATTTATTGTGGCCTGATTATTTTCAAAGATTCATTTTAAAAGCCCTTTGCTCATAAGTGAGAGGTGAAACTTTGACGGTCTTTTGGGATTTCACTCCAACTGGCATGTTCGGCAGTTTTAAAACATTTGATTTTTTTTTAAATGATGAGTCTGAAATTAGAATAAAAAAGTTCCTACATGTTTGCTTCATTATAAACTGGAAGAAAAGAATAGGAAGGAATGGAGGCCACTTCAGCCATTTGTTCATGCTTACCTTGGGTTGGATGGCCTCTTTCTGGCTCACCAGCTGAGACCTCAAGATGAGGACTTCCTCCTTGCGGACATCAAGCTCCTCACTCACAGAGGTCAGCTGGTCCATGAGGACTTGGTAGGCAGGAGCCCCTGGGGCAGTCACCTCTGGGGTACCCTTCTCACTGAGGGCCTTGCGTAACTCATTCAGCTCATTTTTCAGTTTTTTGTTTTCTGATTCTAGTTCTTGACGCTGTATGAAGAGACAAAGAAAAGTTCATTGCTGTCATTCTCAACTTTACACTGGAATGCTGAGCCTCCCCTAAGCTGGCAGAAGAATTCTGTTGGAAAAGATCATCGGGGCAACCATAGGGAATGGCTTCCTGTGTTCTGTTGAAAACTCTGTTCTGCAAATTAAGGAAGTTTTATATCAACCAGAACGCTCCTTAGAAGCAAGGATGGCGAGACTGCATCTTGCATACTTTGGACATGTCAGGAGGGATCAGTCCCTGGAGAAGGACATCACGCTTGGGAAAGTACAGGGTCAGCGGAAAAGAGGAAGACCCTCAACGAGGTGGATTGACACAGTGGCTGCAACAATGAGCCCAAGCATAACAACGATTGTAAGGATGGTGCAGGACCCGGCAATGGTTTGTTCTGTTGTGCATAGGGTCGCTATGAGTTGGAACCAACTCGACAGCACTTAACAACAACATATCAAGTGGAGTCGAGCAAGGTGAATGGTAGTTTGCTTCATCAACCCAAATTCCAGAGTAAAATTTATTCTAGGTCTGCCCAGGGTGTGTTCACAGGCCTGGAGAGATTACTGAGTTCCAAGAGGCGAATCTAGCCCAGTCCTAAGGAGCCCAGGTTTGTTCGGAAACCCTAGTGGTGTAGTGGTTAAGAGCTATGGATGCTAACCAAATGTTGGCAGTTCAAATCCATCACGTGCTCCTTGGAAGCCCTGTGGGGCAGTTCTACCCTAGCCTGTAGGGTCGCTAGCAGTGAGAACTGGTTCGATGGTAACAGGTTGGCTGGTATAAGGGCAAGTCTGGGGGTTCAGTTTGTCACATATTTCTAATACATGGTTCAGAATGGGTAGTTCCTTGAAATCTTGAGTAAAAAAAAAAAAAAACCAAACCCTTTGCTGTCAAGTTGATCCCAACTCAGAGTGACCGTATAGGACAGGGTAGAACTGTTCCATAGGGTTTCCAAGGAGCGCCTGGTGGATTTGAACTGCCAACTGTCTGGGTAGCAGCCATAGCTCTTAACCATTGCACCACCAGGGTTTCCAAATCTTGAGTAGTGACCTATTATTGCCTTTGTAAAGCAGAATGGAAAGGCCACCAAAATCTGAGGCTTTATCTTCTAATTTAAAAAAAAAATTACTGTAGTATTTAAATGGATACAATTCCCTTTAGTGTGTTGATAACAAATAATTTGTTTTTCAAGCTTCTTCACTGTGTGGCATGTTTTTAAAGTTGCTGAAAGAAACCTTGGGAGGTACAAAGGGAAGAGGTGCCACCTCTTCCTTAGCCATCCAGATGGGCACACACATCATTCACTCCCTCCATAGTTTCACATACTACTAGCCATTCTCATTCTGTCAGTTACCACTGTCCTCTCCACACACTGCTCAATCAATGGCAATGGGAACCCAAAAAGAATGGGACTGACAACAGAGCAAAAGTGTCACAAGATACTGGTTGAGAAATGGCTAAGCAGACATTTAAAAGCACTGTGGTGCCGCCTTATTAGGCACATGACACAGGGCCTTGTGATAAGAGAAATGAGACACTTCTGTATAAGGATCAAATATTTTGCTGTTTCTTCTTAGAGAAGCAATCTTGGGTTTGTCACACCATATCAGACCTTTCATTATGTTTTTTAACACTGAAGTCTTTTTGTTCCCTTGTTTAAGAACATGTAACTCTTCCTTTGATGAATTAATCCATTCTTATGTGACAATGAATGTTCTTTCACAGCTCTAGTCTCCCACCAACTGGTGATTAGGTTCATATTGCTCATTTCTATAACAGAAAATACATGAATGCCTTCATGTTGCAGCCTAAGCTCTAGTACAGTGCTTCCCGATCTTCAGTGTGTATCAGAATCACCGAGATCTTGTGAAAACACAGACTACTTGGTCCCATACCCAGAGTCTCAGATTCAGCAGGTCTGGGTTGAGGCCTGCAAATCTGCATTCCAAGTTACCAGGTGGTGCTGACAGTCTGGTCTGGGGACCACACCTTGAGAACCACTGGTCTAACACTTGGGAACGTTGTTGTCTGGGCTTCATTTTTACTTGCTACAGGGAATGTCTCTATTTGTCCATTTTTGTGTGAGGCCGGCAAAAGGAGAAGAGCTGGAGAACAGATTCATACTCCCATTCCGTTGGCCTGTCCCATCATATCTAATGCCACAGTCGTATCAGTCACGCACTTTGCCTCATCTGTCCAAACCACATGGGGAGGAATGAGAGGGACAGAAGAGAAAAGGGAGAGATATTTGTATATATAGTAAAGGTACTGGCCCTTGGCAAAATTGGCCAGGACACACATTTTGCCTTTAGCATTCATCCATTTTGCCACTGTGAATGCTCTTAGAGGCATAATTCAGGACCTGACAGTCCTGGTTCCATCATTCTGGAGCTTGCGCAGGCCTAGCCATAATTAACGTGTTCCTGACACTACCCACTGAAACTTATGTGCCCTGTCTCAATCTGGTCAGGCCAGATTCTCTGTGGTGCCCAAAATGATTCTTAACAATCCCAATTAAGCTAATGAACAGAACCATGAGAAGGCCTTCTTAGCACTCTGCATATCACATGTTTTTTTTTTTTTATTTTACTTAAAACAACAGAAATGTATTGTCTCACAGTTCGGGGGCTAGAAGTTTGGATTCAGGGTGTCAGCTGGGCCATGCTCTCTCTTTCTTGTCCCTCCCAGGTGCTGCTAGCTCCAGGTATTCCTGGGCTTGCAGCTGCAGCCTAACTCCAATTTCTGCCTCCAATGTCACCCCTCTGCCTATCTCTCTATATCTGTTTTCTGTTATAAGGACACTACTCAGATTGGATTAGGACCCATCCCTCTCTGGTATGACTGCATGTTAATTTAACTGATAACTTGGTGGGGTTCAGTGGTAGAATTCTCTCCTTCCATGTGGGAGATCTGGATTTGATTCCTGTCCCCATACACCTCATGTGCAGCCACCACCCATCTGTCAGCGGACATTTGCATGTTGCTATAATGCTGAACAGGTTTCAGTGGAGTTTTCAGACTAAGACAAACTAGGAAGGAAGGCTTGGCAATCTACTTCCAAAAAAATAGCCAGTGAAAACTTCATGAATCACATGGTCCAATTCCATTGTGCATAGGATCGCCATGAGTTCATGGCTCTAACAACATTTCTGAATAAGGTCACTTTCAAAGGTATCAGGGGTTAAGACTTTAACATATCTTTCTCGGGGACATAATTCAATCTATAACACCCTCCCTGGCTGATCTCTTATGGCTCTCCCTCAGCTTCTGCCCTGAGTGCACCCTGGCTCTTTTTTGCTATAGTAGATAGACTTTTTTTTTCCTGCACATTTTAACTGTGCTTTAGGTGAAGGATCACATGCATTTTAACACTAGTTCAGAAAATGCCCTGATCTATATTTATGGATGTGATCCAAAGGAGAGCAGCCTAGACCAGTGAAATGCCAGCAGGATGTTATTTTGGGTTGGGTGTGTCCTCCAGAAACATGGTTACCTATTCTGTGTATGAGTATGTTACCAGGATTCCAACTGATTCGTTTTGGTTTGAACCTCTTCTAAGAATTTGCATTTCCATCCCAGATACACTAAATCAGAATCTACAGTTTAACAAGATCCTCAGGTGATTCTTATATAATAAATTTTGAGAGCCACTGATCTACTAGTGGTTCTTAGATTTGGTCCCTAACCAGCAGCATTAGCATTGCCTGGGAACTTGTCAGAAATGCAAATTCTCAGCAGTGGTTCTAACCAGAAGGAACTGGTTCAAAGCCCTGATATGCTAATACACAAAACATACGTATTTAAAGTAGAGTTATCTGAAGGTATAATAAATGTTGATTCCACTAAGGACTAAAACTTGGATCAGGAGTTTGAATAACTGAGTCCTAATAAAATTTAATAAAAAAGCATTTTTTAAAAGCATAGATTCAAAAATGGCAGCAGAGGCTGTTGTGCCATATGATGAAGAATAACATGACTACAGGCATATTACAGTGCACTGAAGGTCTGGAGGTCTGAAAGTGGAAGGGCCCAACAGGGAAAAGGTGAAACTGTACTAGAATGGTGGCCCATCGGGCTTGCAGGCTGCATTCAGTAAAGGACAGAAATCCAGAGATTGCCAAGACCCTTGACTTCCATAACCCACTAAATTTACATCTACACTCTTGTCATCTGATCATTCTAAACTTAACAGAAACACATAGAAAGCTCCTCTGGCTCACATTTTAAAAGCTTGTTGAGCATTACCTGCCTAGTCACATGATTTGGTCTTCTAGACAAAGAGTAAAAAGGCAATAGAGAGTAAGAATAATAGAGATGATTCTTTTCCACTACCATTTTCTTTGTCCAGAGATATAAATACCATTCAAGTTGTATTTCTGTTCATGGAACAAGGGATTTATTTATAATTTACAAAGAGTAAAGGGATCCTTTAGGGGATTTAAAAGGTATGTGTGAATATATATATTTTTTATTTGTTTATTGTAAAAATTAGTTTCTAACAAGTAATGATAGGAACCGAGGGTATTTTGGAAAGTTTCATGTAGTCTGCAGACCTGGATTCAGCCTCTAACATCTGATAGTAAATAATTTAATTGTTCTAAGCCTCAGTTTGCTAACCTTTAAAAAGGGAATAAAAAACGTATTTCATAGGTTGCAACGATGATTAAATGACATAAAGCTAAAAAAATGTTCAAACTATAAAATAAATACAAGGTATTATTAGTCAAATGTTTGTTAAATATTGGTAGAAGAGTTCTATCTTTAAGAGAAGGAGCTGATAAAAGTATTGTGGGTGTGAGCACAGTAGAGGACAGGTGTTCTCTTTGTACAAAGATGTCATATGGCCTGGAGAGGAAGCAGTAATCAGCAGTTCTGAACCACAGGAAGTGGTAAATCCCGAGGACAGAGTCCTGTTGTAAATTATGTTCTAAATCACAGTACTATGAAATCATAGGTCAGGGACTAAACCTGAAGTAATATTACTGAAAAAACAAAAACTTCACGGCAATTTGGAGAGTGCCTAGAAATTCTCAAACACATGTAAAAGCTTTAAAATAGTATTGAGTTTCCGTATGTTATGTTGTGGCTTTTCTAATTTTTAGCTTTATTTGGTTGTAATCATAAACCTTAGTGTAATTTTCCAGCCATCCTAGAATATAATTTGCAAAGTCAAAAAACAGTAAAACATTGATGTGACAGTTAATTGTGCGTGTCAACTTGGCTAGCCTATAGTGCCTGTTGTTTAGTCAAACACTAGTCTAGACGTGGTTATGAAGTATTTACACATGATTATATCACTGGGCCCAAGTAATGCAGGTTACCCTCCACAATGTCTGTGGGGCTCATCCAATCAGTTGAAAGCCTCAAGAACAAAAATAGAGTTTTCCCTGGGGTGTATTCTACCTCCAGACTATAAATGTACACTTTACCAGAACTTCTTCACTCTTTATCCTTTCTACCGCATGACCTATGGATTTTGGAACATAAAATTGCAGGAATCTCCAGGCTGTTGCTTGACCTACATATTTTGGACTTTCCAGTCCCTCACAATCACAGGAGCCAATTCCTTAAAATCAATCAATCAATTACTCCCACTCTCTCTATAGATCATAAAAAAAAAAAATCATAGCCTTTATTAATTTCTACAGCCTCACATGGCAGTAACTGCACCTGTTACTGTTTAGACTGAAGTGTAGCTTGTATGAAATAGAATTTATAAAAGGAAACAACACAAGACTAGAAATAATATCTAGGCCTCCAATGTAACCTCCAGCCCTTAAGGTTGTTCTTTGAGGAGAAGAGAGGCTCTGTGCAGGTCTCTGTAATACTTGCCAAAACAAAATATTGAATGTCTTGGGCAGAAACTTCCCATTACCTTGAGTGACTCATACTCCAATTCGGCACCTCTAATTTGCGGTCTTTCTTCTTCCTAAGGAAAATATATAATTTATATTTTTAATTGTCACAATTTTGCTCTTAGAATATTTACCTGCTCTACAGAAAACAATAAGGAGAGATTAGCCCTTACTACTTTATCCAAATGCTGCTTGGTTAAGTTACTTCTGGGCTAAGTTCCCAATGAAGAGGAGACTGGAGAAGTGGACAAGGCCCAGCCTCAGCACCTCAGTTTGCCCCAGCTTCAGTGGCTGGGCAGCACTGCGCACCTTTGCCTTACTGCGGAGCACCTGCTCCTCCTTGCAATCCAGCTCATCCTGCAGCAACTGCTTCTCCTGCTCCAGCTCTGTGACCCGCTTCTGGAGCTTGAGGAACAATGACATGTCCAGAGGTACCTTCTTCTCGCTTGGCTCCTAAACCCCAGAAATCACAGCACAGTCAAGGTGAGCCAGCCAGAAGATATATAAGTCAATGAGAAAATGATAAACAGCCCAATAGAAAAACAGGCAAACTTCAGAAGAAGAATTATAAATGGCCACAGAATATATGAAAACATGCTCAACCTAGCTTGTAATGGCAGAAATGCAAATTAAACAACACTTTTCTACCTACCGATTGAAAACTGAAAAGATTAACAATGCCTGTATTAGCAACAACATCTCACAAGATGTTCAAGTACACAAAGATATATACAGAAAAGGATTTCCCTGCGGCATTGTTTTTGTTATTGCAAAAAACTAGAAACAACCTGATTGTCAGTGAATAGGACAGTTGGCTTAGATAAATCACATTATAGCCAAAACGTATTCTGTAGCTGTTAAAAAAAAATTAAGTAAAAAATACAAGTTGAATTAAGGATGGAATAAAGAAATTTATAGAATCCAATGAGAATGAAAACACTTCTTACCAGAACCTTTGAGACTCAGCTAAAGCAGTGCTGAGAGGTCAATTTATATAAATAAATGCACACATACGAAAAGAACAAAGGGCCAAAATCAAAGAATTATCCCTACAATTTGGACGAACAGAAAGAGAGCAACAGAAGAAACCCTAAGGCACCAGAAGAAAGCAAATAATAAAAATTACAGCAGAATTAAATGAAATAGAGAACAGAAAAACAATTGAAAGAGTAAACAAGACCAAAAGCTGGTTCTTTGAAAAAATTTACAAAATTGATAAACCACTGTATAAGCTGACAAAAGAAAAACAGGAGAGGAAGCAAATAACCTGAATAAGAAATGAGATGGGTGATATTACAATAGACCCAACTGAAATTAAAAGAATCATATTAGATTTCTACGAAAAATTGTACTCTAACAAATGGATAAATTTCTAGAAAAACACACACACACGTACCTAAACTAACACAAACAGAGGTAGAAAAACTAAATAAACCCATAACAAAAGAAGAGATTGAAAAGGTAAGTCAAAAACCCCAAACAGAAAAAAGCCCTGGCCCTGACTGGCCTTGACGGCTTCACTGCAGAGTTCTACCAAACTTTCAGAGAAGAGTTAACACCACTACTAACTACTAAAGGTATTTCAGAGGATAGAAAAGGGTGGAATATGCTCAAACTCATTCTATGAAGCCAGCATATCCCTGATACCAAACCAAGACACCAAAAAAAAAAAGAAAAAAGAAAATTACAGACCTATATCCCTCATGAACGTAGATGCAAAAAACCTCAACAAAATTCTACCCAATAGAATTCAACAACATATCAAAAAAATAATACACCATGACCAAGTGGGATTCATATCAGGTATGCAGGGATGGTTCAATACTAGAAAAACAATTAATGTAATCCAGCACATAAATAAAACAAAAGACAAGAACCAAATGATCTTATCAACTGATGCAAAAAGGCATCTGACAAAGTTCAACACACATTCATGATAAAAACTCTCAGCAAAACAGGAATAGAAGGAAATTTCCTTGACATAATAAAGGGCACTTATACAAAGCCAACAGCCAACATCATCAAAATGGAGAGAGTCTGAAAGCATTCGCCTTGAGATCGGGAACCAGACAAGGATGTTCTTTATCACCACTCTTATCCAACACTGTGCTAGAGGTCCTAGCCAGAGCAATTAGGGTAGATAAAGAAATAAAGGGTATTCCGATTAGTAAGGAAGAAGTAAAAGTATCTCTATTTGCAGATGACATGATCTTATACACAGGAAACCCTAAGGAATGCTCAAGAAAACTACTGAAACTAATAGAAGAGTTCAGCAGAGTATCAGGTACAAGATAAACATATGAAAATCAATTGGATCCCTCTACACCAACAAAAAGAACATCGAAGAGGAAATCACCAAATCAATACCATTTATAGTAGTCCCCAAGAAGATCAAATACTTAGGAATAAATTTCACCAGAGAAGTAAAAGGCCTATAGAAATAAAACTACAAGACACTGCTGCAAGAAACCAAAAGAGACCTACATAAGTGGAAAAACATATCTTGCTCATGGATAGGAAGACTTAACATTGTAAAAATGTTTATTCTACCAAAAGTGATCTATAGATAGATATAATGCAATTCTGATCCAAATTCCAAAGACATTTTTTAATGAGATGCAGAAATAAATCATTAACTCCATATGGAAGGGAAAGAGGTCCCAGACAAGTAAAACATTACTGAAAAAGAACAAAGTGGGAGGCCTCACACCACCTGATTTTAGAACCTATTATACTGCCACAGTATCAAAACGGCTTGGTACTGGTACAATAAGAGATACATAGACCAATGGAACAGAACTGAAAATCCAGACATAAATCCATCCACATATGAGCAGCTGATATTTGACAAAGGCCCAAAGTCAGTTAAATGGGGGAAGACAGTCTCTTTAACAAATGGTGCTGGCATAACTGGATATCCATCTGCAAAAAAATGAAACAAGACCCATACCTCACACCATGCACAGAAACTAATTCAAAATGGATCAAAGACCTAAATATAGAATCTAAAATGATAAAGATCATGGAAGAAAAAATAGGGACAATGTTAGGAGCCCTAAAACATGGCATAAACAGTATAAAAAACATTATTAACAATACAGAAGAAAAACTAGATAACTGGGAGGTCCTAAAAATCAAACACCTATGCTCATGCAAAGACTTCACCAAAAGAGTAAAAAGATTACCTGCAGACTGGGAAAAAGTTTTTAGCTATGAGATTTCTGATCAGTGTTTGATCTCTAAACTGTACATGATGCTGCAAAAACTTAACTACAAAAAGACAACCCGATTAAAAAATATGCAAAGGATATGAACAGGCACTTCACTAAAGAAGACATTCAGGTAGCAAACAGATACAGGAAGAAATGCTCACGATCATTAGCCATCAGAGAAATGTAAATCAAAACTACAATGAGATTCCATTTCACTCCAGCAAGGCTGGCATTAATCCAAACAATACAAAATAATAAATGTTAGAGAGGTTGTGGAGGGACTGGAACACTTATACACTGCTGTTGGGAATGTAAAATGGTACAACCACTTTGGAAATTGGTCTCACGCTTCCTTTAAAAACTAGAAATAGAATTACCATATGATTCAGCAATCCCACTCCTTGGAATATATCCTAGAGGAATAAGAGCCTCTACACAAACAGATATATGCACACCCATGTTCACTGCAGCACCGTTTACAATAGCAAAAAGATTGAAGCAACCAAGGCGCCCATCAATGGACGAATGGATAAATTATGGTATAGTCACACAATGGAATACTACGCATTGATAAAGAACAATGATGAATTTGTGAAACAGTTCATAACATGGAGGAATCTAGAAGGCGTTAAGCTGAATGAAATTAGTCAGTTGGAAAAGGACAAATATTGTATGAGACTGCTATTATAAGAACTCAAGAAATAGTTTAAACAGAGAAGAAAATATTCTTTGATGGTTATGAGAGTTAGGAGGGACAGAGGTATTTACTAATTAGAAAGTAGACAAGAACTTTTTTAGATGAAGGGAAAGACAACACACAATACAGAAGAGGTCAGTACAATTGGACTAAACCAAAAGCAAAGCAGTTTCCTGAATAAACTGAATGCTTCAAAGGCCAGCGTAGCAGGGGCAGGGGTTTGGGAACCATGCTTTCAGGAGACATCTAGGTCAAGTGGCATAATAAAATCTATTAAGAAAACATTCTGCATCCCACTTTGGAGACTGACATCTGGGGTCTTAAACACTAGCAAGCGGCCATGTAAGACGCTTCAATGGGTCTCAATCCACCTGGAGCAAAGGAGAATGAAGAACACCAAAGACACAAGGTAAATATGAGCCCAAGAGACAGAAAGGGCCACATAAATCAGAGACTGCATTAGCCTGAGACCAGAAGAACTAGATGGTACCCAGCTACAATCGATGACTGTCCTGATAGGGAACACAACAGAGAACCCCTGATGGAGCAGGAGAGCAGTGGGATGCAGACCTTAAATTCTCATAAAAAGACCAGGCTTAATGGTCTGAGACTAGAAGGACCCTGGAGGTCATGGTCCCCAGACCTTCTGTTAGCCCAGAACAGGAACCATTCCCAAAGCCTATTCTTCAGACAGGGATAGGACTTCATTATAGGATAGAAAATGATAGTGGTGAGGAGTGAGCTTCTTGGATCAAGAAGACACATAAAAGTATGTGGGCAGCTCCTGTCTGGAGGGAAGATGAGAAGGCAGAGGGGGTCAGAAGCTGGCTGAATGGACACAAAAACAGAGGGTGGAGAGAAAGAAAGTGATTTCTCATTACGGGGAGACCAACTAGGAGTACATGGCAAGGTGTACAATAATTTTTGTATGAGAGACTGAGTTGATTTGTAAACTTTCACTTTAAGCACAATAAAAAGTATATTAAAAAAAAAAAACCAAGTTGCAGGAGATTACCTATATGATCTTATTTTTGTTAAAAAATAAATATACGTGACCTTTAAAAGTAGATCTAGTACAAGGCCGTCAGTGGTTACCTTGGAGAGTGGGGGGAACTATGTGGAACTGTCATTTTCTAGTTTACATGTTTCTATATTTGAATTGTTTACAATGAGCAGGCACTACTGTTGTAATCAGGAAAATAATTTTTAAAATGGTGAAGAGCCAGCAGAAATATACTGAGACTAGACAGAAAAAACTGGTTACAGAATTATGTATACATACCTTTTAAGCTGAAGGATAACCTAATGGCGTCTTAGAAACATGTCAGTTAGTTACAAAACAGAATTATGCTGAAAATTACTAGGATAAAGGAATACCAATTAAAGCTAAAAAAAAATTTAAAAAAAGAAAAGATCTATTCTTCATCATGGAAGCTCTGATAATGTCACATTGTTTTACCTTGTTTCTTCAGGTTTTAACTTTTAATGAGATAAGAAAAAATAACTGTATCATTAAATTTAATGGAGAGAATAAAAAATCCTGTTTTTAAGTGACAGAGGGAGGGAAGAAGGAACGGGGAGAGAGAACAAACAATAACCTATTTATTTAATGAAGTGGTATTATTTTAAGTGATTAGTAAATCTTATTTTTGCCAATTTTAAAAAAGATGTTTATTTTAATTTTTCTGATTATAAAAGCAAAACAAACTTTTATAGAAAATTTAGGAAATAAGAAAAATCACAATTTTTGTCCAGTCTTTTTTCTAAGCATCTATAAAGAATTGAAATGATATTTTCATTATAATTTCGTATTGTCTTTTTAGCTTAGTATTGTAATTGTTTTTCGTATTTAAAATATAATATTTAAAACCATAATTTTTAATAGCTATGTAAACAGGTGTACCATCATTTGCTTAGCTATGATCTTACATTTCTAACTTTTTGCTATTGAAATAAATAAATATGCTACAATAAACATCCTAGCACATAAATATTTAAACATCGACATTTTGAAGTCTCTTGATATAAGAGGCTAAATCCATTGGGTCAATTTACACTTCCATCAGCAAGTACTACGGATGAGGCTGAATAATTTTCACATTCATAGCTGTCTTTGGTCTTTTGTGAATTGTGAATAGTACCAAGTTCAGTGTGCTTACAGTTCTAAGAAAGACTAACAAGCATCAACTGAATGAAAGGGGCATTAACAGGCTGTCAAGATTATTTACCCGCAAACTAATTACACCTAAACTTTTTCTTACGTCCACTATGTAAGAAAAAGTTTAGGTACATGATCTTCACTATAAAGCCTGTCCTGACTTAGCAGAACAGAGACAGTCTCTTGCCTGAATATAGAATTACTACAGAATTTCACTCATATGGAAATTTATTTCTATACTCTCCACAAATAAATATTTTAGCTTATTTACAATTAAAACATTCCATGTTTTTTCATCTTTTAATAATCTATTTGTCCCTGAAATTTTTAATTATTTGAACTTTTTTTTATATTATAGTAGAATTCCGTTATTCTGTGAATAGTTCATTCGCTGTACCTAAAACGTCATCATTTGGAAATCTTTTCCTTGAGTCTTAAATGGACATTTTTGTTTAACAAGAATCCTCTCATTGAAATACTATAGAGATAACCCTTTGGATATCTATCTGCTAATACTACATAAAGAATTAGTTGATTGCTACATCATGCGAGCAAAATTCTATAGATACGAATATTAAAACAGGAGAAGGGAGAATACAAAAGATAACATTTGACAAATGCAAAATGCCTTCAAGCATAATGGTTGGAAATTATTTAAGAGTGATTTGGGGGAGGGTGTCCATTCTTATTTCTAATGACACATTTAATTAAAGGGATGCCATTTGCCCTCTCTCCACCACATGGGCAAGAAGAAAGACTGGGTCATCTGGCTCAAAGAAGTTTCTGGAGTTTGTTTTGCTTTCCTTTCTTATTAAGAGCTTTGTTACCTGGGACTTTCCTAAGACAGTGAAGCTGTATACTGATCTAAAAATAACACGAGTCTCTCATCTAAAGAAATTAAAAGGAAGATAACAGAATTTATTCACGAAATTACCACAACAGGCCTAGAAGTCATTCCGGAATTATTCCTAAAATAACTGAGAAAGTTATGATAACTCTTTCCGTGGATTTGATAGGAGGAAGCTGGATGGCAGAAGCAGGACTCGGACAGTCAGTGGCTACCAGGAATAAATACATCCTAATGGTTTTTAATGGAAATAATCAACCATTTATTCCTCTATTTTATAAACTTGATTTTCACAAGCTGTGTTGCCTTCCTCATACTGCCACCCCACCTAGAGTTTTCAGCTTTGCTTCTGTCCTCCAGAAGTTTAGTCCTGTTAACTCCAACAGCTAAGGCCCCGTCCCAGTGACTGAAACAGCTTCATAAACAGATAAACATTAGACAGTTTTCAACAAAGATTGTCATTATCAGGCTCAGGGATAAAAACAGCACCTCTGAAGCTTCATTTAATAGAAAGATTACTCGCTTTAACATTTTTTTTCAAATGAACAGAAAGAGATGGCAGAAACTCACCATTCTAAGACAAGAAAGGAAAGAATCATTCAATTTCTTCACCTGTTCTGTCAGAAGCAGTTTATTTCTGACTTGGCCATTTTCTCAGGATATGATATAAAAATTAAAGAGTTGTGCCTGAACTAACCATTATTAAAACAAAGAGTATATTTGAAAAGAAGACCTAAGAACTGGTTTGGGAATAATCTAACTTAAAATCACTGTAGTTTTAGAGTTAGAGCAATAAATTCATTTGGGTTTCATACCACATAACATACAACATTAAAGCAGATTTCTAAACTATTTTCCACATATGTCTGTGGAAGAAAATTTATATTGGTAACAACTGGTATTAAATAGAGGCAGTGGTTTTGCTAAACTCTTGGACATTGGGATTTACAATATTCAAGGATAAGGGGTTTATTTATTTTTAATTTACCTGAGTCTGAAATAAATTCTGACAGGCTGTATTTTTTGTACACAGAATACATTAAGGTATAAAAACAAATTACAAAAGGGAAAATCTAGCCATCAAAATTACATTAAAAATTAACAATAAAATGTGTATTAGCCAAAAACATATGCAATAGGTATGTAATGTACACAGCTAATGAAACACAAGTCACTCATGGAGAATAACCAATTCAGAACCAATATTGTGTGTTTATAGCAACTGTGGTGCAGTGGTTAAAGAGCTCAAATCCACCAGCTGCTCCCTGGAAACCCTATGGGGCAGTTCTACTCTGTCCTATACGGTTGCTATGAGTCGGAATCAAGTCGATGACAATGGGTCTGGTTTTTTTTTTTTGGTTTGGGGTCTACTCTGTAATGGAAATGCTACCTGTGAACAACACTACGGTCACATCTTACTTTCAGGAATAGGGGTCTAAAACATACCTCTGTCCTCGAAGGAGTATCTTCAGTTTCTGCAAACTCAGAGCTAAAGGTGTATTCAGACTCATTGCTGCTGTGGGTAGAGTCTGTTCTTTTGTGTTCAAGCTTAGGCACATTCTGCAAGGCAAATAAACCAGGCATAATTATCAGAGCCTAATTAAGCCAGGTATAATTAATGGTGACAACATCTACCTTGACTTGGTTCAAACCCCTGCTCACTGACTGGCTGTACTGATGCCCAAATGAGCTTTTCCATGTTGTCTTGATCAAACACTTACACAATGGCTACCTACTGAGCTCCTAAAACAAAGAGAAGGAAACACCTGTATGGCATGAAAAAAAACAGTCACAAAGCCAAATGCCCAAATGAAAATTACCTGTGGTGATGAGCAGAGTCCCCCTTGGGTTTTTAAAGCTGTGAGTGCCAGTCACACTGGATGAAGCGTAAGGTATAATGCCTCAGCAACCCGGCACTGACCTTAGTGTCACAACCCAATAAAACTTATTTAAAGGTTCAACAAATATATGTAACAGCATGCATAACCACTTCCCTCCACTGTTGTTAGTTGCCATCAAGTTGGCTCCTACTCATGGTGTATGCGTAACACAATGAAACCTTGCCCGGTCCTGTGCCATCTCCAAGACCTTTCATATGTTTGAGCCCATTGTTGAGGCTATTGTTTCAATCCAGCTCACTAAAGGTTTTCCTTGTTTCTGCTGACCCTTTACCAAACATATGTCCTTTTCTAGTGACTGGTCTTTCCTACACTGTAATTGATCATAAATGGTTTAAAAAAAAAAAAAGGGAGGGGGGTTGGTTTTCACAAAGGTGACTATAATTTCTGTCACTTTTATACAAGCATGAAGCTAAATCTCTGGATCATCAGTGGGAAAGATGGGCAGTGCAGAAGACGTAAAAAAGCTGCACCAAGAATCCTCTGAAGATCCCTGGGTTTTAACTCAGAGCCCAGATGACACTTTGATGACACCCAGTACCTATAAAATCAGTATTCAGAAAGCTCACGGGGAACAGAATAGTAAAGCGATCGCTGTCCCTTCCTTCCCATAGAAGAAGGCGCTAAAGAGTGACTTGGAGGAAAATGGAATAAAAAAGCTGGGTTTGTGCTTTCCTTCCTGAGGTAGCCCCAGTAGAGAGGCAAGGAGGTTCAGTGGCCTGGATCCTGCAGGGCTATATAGATCCTCAGAGCCTCAGAAAGGCCTCTGAGAGCTTTATGATCTGTCCAATATCCTTTTCCCCTGTCTCCAGTTGCAGGAAGGGCCAGAAGCCACAAAAAGTTTCTTTGCCTCTTTTCTTCCAACATCCAGGCTTATACAAAACAGACCCATCTGTGTGACAAAAGAAACCAATATCCAGGCACAGTTATGTCTCCCAGGCCAGCCCAACCTGTACTCCATTGCCTAAGGAAGATCTGAGAATACCAGAACTTCTGAAACTACCCAGAAGCTGCGGTGCATGTTAAAGGGGAAAATCACCACACGTAAAGTAAAAGACACTCAGATTTATCTTGTGTTTATATACACAGGCACCCTTACTTTTTAATGTCCCTAGCCCAAGCCCACAGTTGTATGGGATGATGTCTCTTTAATAAACTGGTTGTGGCATTAAGAAAAACAGGTAGGAGGGCAATCATTTTCCCAGAGTAGCATGAGTCTGAGAAACAGGAACTGGAATGCCAGGCAACTGATGTGTGTTTGCTGTTTTCAAACATGTAGTAGTGTTCATGTTTTAAAGCCAAAATATATGTGTTTCTTCGGTTAGTCTTCATTCAAATATAGTCATCCACATTGGTTGCTGAAAACAACTGTTGCCCCACATGGACAGATCGTTCAATTCAAACTCTCATACACTAGAGAAGGGATTAGAGAAGTAACTATTAAAGAATGGTATGTAAAAGAAGGAGACAGTGTCTCAGTTTGATAGCATCTGTGAAATTCAAAGTGATAAAGCTTCTGTTACCACCACTAGTCGTTATGATGGAGTCATTAAAAAAACTATTATAATCTAGATGAGATTGCCTATGTGGGGAAGCCATTAGTAGACATAGAAACAGAAGCTTTAAAAGATTCAGAAGAGGTTGCTGAAACTCCTGCTGTCTCCTATGATGAACACACACACACCAAAAGATCAAAGGCCAAAAAACATTGGCAACCCCTGCAATTCGTCACCTTGTGATGGAAAACAATATTGGGTGAAGTTGTTGGCTCAGGAAAAGATGGCAGAATACTTAAAAAGATATTCTCAACTATTTGGCAAAGCAGACAGGAACTATATTACCTCCTTCATCAAAAGATGAAATTATGGCACCTCCACCAAAACCAAAAGACAGGGTTATGCCTATACCATTATCAAAACCGCCAGTATTCACAGGCAAAGAGAAAGGAACGCCCAAAAGGCTTTCACAAAGCAATGATTTAAGAGCATGACTGCAGCCCTAAAGATTCCTCACTTCAGGTACCATAATGAGGTTTACCCTACTGAGCTGTTAAGTTACGAGAAGATTTAAAATCCATTGCTTTTGCTCATGGGATTAAACTCTTCTTTATGCCCTTCTTCTTAAAGGCTGCTTCCTTGAGATTACTACAGTTTCCTATCCTTAATGCTTCTGTGGATGAAGCTTGCCAGAAGCTAATATATAAAGCTTCTCATAATATTGGGATAGCAATACACACTGAGCAAGGGTTGATGGTCCCAAATGTAAAAAAGTTCAGATATGCTCTGTATTTGAGATTGTCACTGAATTGAACCACCTCTAAAAATTGGGCTCTGCAGGTCAGCTCAGAACCATTGATCTTGCAAGATCTTGCAAGAAGGATGTTTACACTTTCCAATATTGGATCTACTGATGGTACATACGCCAAACTGGTAATACTGCTGCCTGAAGTAGCAATTGGGGCTCTTGGATCAATTAAGACCCTTCCTTGATTTAACCAGAACGGAGAAGTATACAAGGCCCAGATAATTAATGTGAGCTGGTAGCTGGTCATAGAGTTATTGATGGTGCTACAACATTCTGCTTCTCTAATTTGTGGAAATCCTACTCAGAAAACCCAGTTTTTATGCTACTAGATTTGAAATGGAGATGGATAAGACATCCTTGAACTTTCTGTGCTTCCAAAGAATATGTAGGCCTAGCTGTGCCAGCACATGCTCTTCATTGCAATTTGTAATACAAATGATTTGTACTATATGACTAAGGTTCTAAGGCACGATACTTATCGCTGTTCTGTTAGACTTTTTACTGAAAATGAGAAACAGTATAATGGTTCTCCTGGGGCTGTCCTGTCACATTTTATAGGTAATTAAAAAAACAAACCCGTTACACTTGAGTTGATTCCGACTCGTAGCGACCCTATAGGACAGAGTGAAACTGCCCCACAGGGTTTTCAAGGAGTGGCTGGTGGATTTGAACTGCTGACCTTTTGGTTGGCAGCCAAGCTCTTCACCACTGCGTCACCAGGGTGTCCCCTATATGTCATGGTGTGACTTAATATGGTGCTGAGGTCTTTGTGTCAATGGACTGCAACTGGCAAGAACACAATGTTACTAAAAGTCAGGTAGCCATATACAGTATTTGCCCTGTTCTTTTTTTTCTTTTTTAACTGACTCTTAATGAAACTTTCCGCTCGACTACTCTTAGTTGGGAAAAGGAATCTATGTACAAAAATGTTTTCCATTTCCCTACAATAATGCAAATTGTTGCGTAAAATAAGTGGAATTATACTTATCTTTTAAGATATCCTGGTGTATATTCTTTCTCTATAGAGAGTACCGTCTATAAATGACTTATTTATATAAATTAAAAAATTAACATCTTTTAAAGGGGGAATCATAAGCTGATCTTAAAAATGCCCAATTATAGTTTTATAACCAGTAAGACTATTTAAGGTGCTTGTTTAAAATGGATAAATTTTTAGAATTTTGGTGTTTTGTTGGGAAAACTTCACCTTCACAAACTTGTTTCATGTAAGGAAGGTACTTTAAATGTGGCAGCCTCTGGTATTTTCTTACATTCAGAAATCTACTGTCTTTTAACTTTCTTAGGCTTCAGGAAAAAACAGGATAGGGTAAGAAATTGAGGTCTATTCTATCTTCCATATCCTGAGTGAGAAAGTGAATAAGAGGAGAGAGAAGAACTTAGCGGTATTATGGGGAGAAAAATAAAATAATAAATGTAATACAGAAATGAAGATATCATAACAATCATTTTGTTAGAGGCCCACTATCAGAAATAGTGTCAAAATGAATACAGTCCAACATTTTGATTTGCATTCAGAAATTCAGGTCCTTTCTAATGCTGTCTCAATGAATATTGCATGCCAAATTTAGTTGTTCAAGTTAAGTGTTGTGACAGAAAAAAGTACTTTTGATGTCCACTCGATTTTTTTTCAAAATGGGAATAATTGCTAAATCAAAAAATAATAAATCATATTCAGATAATAAAGTTACAAAGAAAATAAAATCATCCACAATCCCACCACTATTAACATTTTAATCATATAGCTGTACCCATAGCTATTCTTTTTGTAAAAATAGGTCATAAAAAAAATAAAAAAATACGTCTTAAAAAATTCTACATTATCATAATTAATAAAAAAAAATTTTTTTTTTTTTTAATTAATAGGACCATATAAACTTTAGGACAAAGTTTCTTAATAAGCTTACTAAAGATGGGTGGACATCTATTTTCCAACATGTTATCTATTATAATTTCTTTGCCCAATCCAACTTATTTAACATCCCAAGGAACCTCAGAAATACTGTGCGGGATACAAAGCTTAGCTCTAACTATAAATGAAGCATAGATTAACCATAACTGTTAGCGAGGTTGTCTAGTAGAGTGAGTAAAAAATACACCCAACAATGGAACTCTAGGGAACATGAACACTGAAAGATAGAGGAAAACGACTGTAGGGAAAGCTAATAATGAGAGAATGTGAAAGAGGCTTCAATGAGGACCAATGCAGTAGGCAAACCAAGGAAGATAACACTAACAAGGGTCCCTCAGACTTGTCATTTATAAGGATCATGGTGACCTACACCTACTTCTCATTTCTCTGTCACATATAAACCAGGATAGCATAGCAAAGATGCCTGAAATCACATCCAAGTACAGGCCCTATATTTTTCTTAACCTCTGAGATTGTTTCCTTATCTGCAAGGGGATAAATTTATTTCATTTCCTCTGTGTTGCATAATCTCTTTATTTCGACTTTGTAAACATCTCTTATATTTTAAAGAACCTTGTCAGGAGGTCCAGACAGAAGCAAAATTTGAAGCAAATACTCTACAGATACTAAATTATCTTGCTTTTTATAAGAGATATTTCAGAGCACTTCTGTCCTTTTGTACCATCGGGTTACCTTTAAGACTGATACTTGTAGAGAACAAAAGAGCGAGAGAACTCTGTTTCCTGATAGCAGGATAAGCAGAACAGGTTGGGTGAGCCCAACAATTAAAAGTACAAAAGGTACATTTGCAAATGCAGAAGAGTCCTTGAAATAGGTAATTTTTTTTTGTATAGACATGTTTTATTTTCTTTTCAAATGTCATTTTATGACAAAATAGTATGTCAAATAGAAGCATCATAATTTCTTTAACCATTCTCTTGGACCTGGACATTTAGGTTATTTCCAGAAGTAGATAATTCTTAAATAACTTTTATTACAAATAGGGGCTACATTTTCTTTTCTAGGAATATATCTTTGGAATTATAATAAAAACTGGGGGAAGAAAGACTCAACCATATAAAGATCTGCTTTATATGCAAATTTTGCATTAAGATGTTCAATACATAAAACAACATCCAGTTGTATTGAATTTAAACTATTTCACAGTCCAGTCTTTAAAGTGCTGGACTTTACCAAATACTTAAAAATAAAGTTTTTTGATTTCTGGGATTTGCTTTAAAATAATCCACTGAATGGAGGTACAGATGTGAAGACCATTTTGGAACTGAATGATCGGTAAATAGAATATGGGTGCAGTGGTCGTTCAGTGGTAGAGTTCTTGCCTTCCACGCAAGGAGACCCAAGTTCAAGTCCCAGTCAATGCACCTCCATGCAGCCACCATTCGTCAGTGGAGGCCTGTATTACTATAAAGCTGAACAGGTTTCACTGGAGCTTCTAGACTAAGAGAAATTAGGAAGAAAGGCCTGGTGATTTACATCCGAAAATTCAGCCAAAGATATGGATCATTTTAACAGCCCAATCCTGTTGTGCATGGGGTTACCATGAGTTGGGACTGACTTGAGGACTGCTAACAATAATACATGGAGTACACGGGGGTTCATTCTACTATTCTCTCTACTTTTGTATATGTTTGAAATTTTTTCTTAAAAAAAAAGTGTGCTGTCACGTTATGGGAAGAGCAACAGGGTCACAACAGGGTCACATAATAATGTGTGTATAAGTTTTTGTATGAGAAGCTGACTTGAATCATAAACTTTCAGTTAAAGCACAACTGTAAAAAAAAAAAAAGCATTTGACTTACCACCATCAGGGTCATCTCTTCCCTGAGGTCATCATATCGTTCTTCCAGGCGACTGAACTCATTCAGAAGGTTCTGATATCTCAACCTTTCATCATTAAGATCAAGTTCCAGTTGTTTTGTTTCTTCTGTTAGCTTCTTCTCCATAGTCTCTGAAAGAAAGAAGAGGGAAATACATAGCAAAGATAGCTCCGTAGAATGCAAGAATGAAAACAGGTACATTAATTTTCAGGTTCTCTGCCTGGAATTTTTATTTTCAGCACCACTATGATCTGAAAAGAATATATTACCAAATGTAGGGAAAGAAAGTATATCATGACAAAAAAATGAAGTCATTTATTACTAATAACAACTATCATCTATTGAGTTCTTCTGGGTACATTCTTAGTTGGTAGTCCTATCCCAAAAATGGTAATTATCTTACTTCTTTCCTGGTGTAAGAGATGTTTCAAAGCATTTCTGGCCATTTGTACCATAAGATTATCTCTAAGGCTAATACTTTTAGGGAGCAAGAGAGATAGGGACCTCTTTGTTTTTTGATAGCAAGACAAGGAGGCACAGGGAACGTTAGAAAGGCTTAAAGAGGTCACATAGCAGGAATGGGAAGAGCCCACTCTGACTTCAAGGGTCATGTCCTGTACCATATGCTATGGCACCACTAGTCCATATGCTGGTTTCAGCACACCCTTGATAAACTTTGACTAGTCATTGTCTATTAACTAAAGTCTATTTTTTTATTCCAACAATATTCTGCTTCAGGCTATTAGTAACATTCTTTTGTCCAAATTAATGTACTCTCTCAAGTATCTGATGGAATGGCAATTTCTCATGGGGCCTAGCTGTAATGCTGTACAGAATCTCTCTCTGCTGGTCCTCAGTCCCATGGTTCCATCTTACAATTTTCCAGCACTCTAAACTCTTCTTGCTGTCCTGTTAGTCCCTAATTTCTAACTAGATAAAATCCCTAGGTCTGGTCACCTAAATTGTTCACTTTTCTGGCCGCCTCACAGGTGCTAGGGGAATCCTGACCTTCCCATTTACCCACCTACTCTGTTGCCAGTAGCTTGCATTTGGCTGGTACATGATCTGCAGATTAGAGATTAGCCCCTGACTGCAGAGAAAGCAAAGCAAAAAAAGCCTCAAATCTTGCTATCTGTTTTAACTCAATAAGCCAACCAGTCACTTTTACAATATTAAGCTTCCCACACCGGGCCCCATTTTACCCTTGTTTTGTGGCTAAATTTTAGTTAATCTGCCCTTCCTGCTTCTATTGCTTTGCCATTTCCTTCTCTGTAAGCGAGCACTGCAAGTAGGTTGTCACAACTGTTTCCCTGGTGCCCACCACAATGCTTGCCTAAAGTGGGGCTTTAGTAATTTGAAAATAGTGAATTTTTTCTCTCGACAACATTCCATAAACTGCCTTTTATTCTAACTGGTTTGTTGAAGCTGCTACAAGGCTAACAACAAATTTTTCCTAGGCAAATCCATTGTTATTTCTTTGCTGTTATTGTTCAATTTCAAGTAACATTTTCCTAAAACTACTTTCATCATTCTGGATCCTTCCCTTACATTCTGCATTCTAGCAGCTAAGGCTTCAGTGACTCTGCTTTCTCTTTTCCTCTTAATTTTCCTTTCTTCTGGATTCTTTTCTCCACTTTATCCCTTACTTCTGGTCATTTTACAAGGCTTAATTTCAGGTTTTCGTTTCTCTCCTCCATATTATCCCCTTTAATTGGGGCAAGGGGATGGTGTGGAGAAAGGCAGGGAAGCCTCTCTCACCATTATAGTTTTAATGGGTATTTTCAGGTTCATTTCTTATTTTTCTCTAATCTTTGATCTCAGTGTGCTTTCAGAACACCTCTATTTTGAGACGCTAGCTGATACCCGCCCCCCACGTGCCTGTCAATTTGTTGTACTGTCAGGGCTTGTGTGTTGCTGTGATGCTGGAAGCTATGCCCCCGGTATTCAGATACCAGCAGGGTCAACCATGGAGGACAGGTTTCAGCTGAGCTTCCAGACTAAGACAGACTAGGAAGAAGGACCTGGCCGTCTACTTCTGAAAAGCATTAGCCAGTGAAAACCTTATCAATAGCAGTGGAACACTGTCTGATATAGTGCTGGAAGATGAGCCCCCCAGGTTGGAAGGCACTCAAAAGATGACTGGGGAAGAGCTGCCTCCTCAAAGTAGAGTTGACCTTAATGACGTGGATGGAGTCAAGCTTTCGGGACCTTCATTTGCCGATATGGCAGGACCCAAAATGAGAAGAAACAGCTGCAAACATCCATTAATAATCGGAACCTGGAATGTACAAAGTATGAATCTAGGAAAATTGGAAACTGTCAAAAATGAAATGGAACGCATAAACATCGATATCCTAGGCGTTAGTGAGCTGAAATGGACTGGTATTGGCCATTTTGAATGGGACAATCATGTAGTATACTACGCTGGGAATGACAGCTTGAAGAGGAATGGTGTTGCATTCATTGTCAAAAAGAACGTTTCAAGATCTGTCCTGAAGTACAACGCTGTCAGTGATAGGACAATATCCATAGGCCTACAAGAAAGACCAGTTAATACGACTATTATATAATTTATGCACCAACCACTAGGGCCAAAGATGAAGAAATAGCAAGTTTTTATCAGCTGCTGCAGTCTGAAATTGATCGAACATGCAATCAAGATGCATTGATAACTACTGGCGATTGGAATGCGAAAGCTGGAAACAAAGAAGGATCAGTAGTTTGAAATATGGCCTTGGTGATAGAAACAATGCCGTAGATCAAATGACAGAATTTTGCAAGACCAACGACTTCTTCATTCCAAATACCTTCTTTCACCAACATCAATGGCAACTATACACATGGACCTCGCCAGATGGAACACATAGAAATCAAATTGACTACATCTGTGGAAAGAGATGATGGAAAAGCTCAATATCATCAGGCAGAACAAGGCTAGGAGCCGACTGTGGAACAGACCATCAACTGCTCATATGCAAGTTCAAGGTGAAACTGAAGAAAATCAGAGCAAGTCCACGACAGCCAAAATATGACCTTGAGTATATCCCACCTGAATTTAGAGACCATCTCAAGAACAGATTTGACGCATTGAACACTAGTGACCGAAGACCAGACAAGATGTGGAATGACATCAAGGATATTATCCAGGAAGAAAGCAAGAGGTCACTGAAAAGACAGGATAGAAAGAAAAGACCAAGATGGATGTCAGAGGAGACTCTGAAACTTGCTCTTGAGCATTGAGCAGCTAAAGCAAAAGGAAGAATTCATGAAGTAAAAGAACTGAACAGAAGATTTCAAAGGGCCTCTTGAGAAGACAAAATAAAGTATTATAATGACTTGTGCAAAGAGCTGGAGATGGAAAACCAAAAGGGAACAACATGCTTGGCGTTTCTCAAGCTGAAAGAACTGAAGGAAAAATTCAAGCCTTGAGTTGCAATAGTGAAGGATTCCAGGGGGAAAATATTAAATGATGCAGGAAGCATTAAAAGAAGATGGAAGGAATACACAGAGTCATTATACCAAAAAGAATTAGTCAATATTCAACCATTTCAAGAGGTGGCATATGATCAGGAGCCGATGGTACTGAAGGAAGAAGTCCAAGCTGCTCTGAAGGCATTGGCAAAAAACAAGGCTCCAGGAATTGATGGAATATCAATTGAGATGTTTCAACAAACAGATGCAGCACTGGAGGTGCTCACTCGTCTATGCCAAGAAATATGGAAGACAGCTTCCTGGCCAACTGACTGGAAGAGATCCATATTTATGCCTATTCCCAAGAAAGGTGATCCAACCGAATGTGGAAATTATAGGACAATATCATTAATATCACACAGAAGTAAAATTTTGCTGAAGATCATTCAAAAGCAGTAACAGCAGTACTGTTTTATTGATTATGCAAAGGCATTTGACTGTGTGGATCATAACAAACTATGGATAACACTGTGAAGAATGGGAATTCCAGAACACTTCATTGTGCTCATGAGGAACCTGTACATAGATCAAGAGGCAGTTGTTTGGACAGAACAAGGGGATACTGATTGGTTTAAAGTCAGGAAAGGTGTGCATCAGGGTTGTATTCTTTCACCATACCTATTTAATCTGTATGCTGAACAAATAATACGAGAAGCTGGACTATATGAAGAAGAATGGGGCATCAGGATTGGAGGAAGACTCATTAACAACCTGCGTTATGCAGATGACACAACCCTGCTTGCTGAAAGTGAAGAGGACTTGAAGCACTTACTAATGAAGATCCAAGACCACAGCCTTTAGTATGGATTGCACCTCAACATAAAGAAAACAAAAATCCTCACAACTGGACCAATGAGCAACATCATGATAAACGGAGAAAAGACTGAAGTTGTGGAGGATTTCATCTTACTTGGATCCACAATCAACAGCCATGGAAGCAGCAGTCAAGAAATCAAAAGACACATTACATTGGGCAAATCTACTTCAAAGGACCTCTTCAAAGTGTCAAAGAGCAAAGATGTCACCCTGAAGACTAAGGTGCGCCTGACCCAAGCCATGGTATTTTCAATCGCATCATATGCATGTGAAAGCTGGACAATGAATAAGGAAGACTGAAGAAGAGTTGACGCCTTTGAATTGTGGTGTTGGTGAAGAATATTGAATATACCATGGACTGCCAAAAGAATGAACAAATCTGTCTTAGAAGAAGTACAACCAGAATGATCCTTAGAAGCAAGGATGGCGAGACTGCGTCTTACATACTTTGGACATGTTGTCAGGAGGGATCAGTCCCTGGAGAAGGACATCATGCTTGGCAGAGTACAGGGTCAGCGGAAAAGAGGAAGACCCTCAACAGGGTGGATTGACACAGTGGCTGCAACAATGAGCTGAGGCGCAACAACGACTGTAAGGATGGCGCAGGACTGGGCAGTGTTTCGTTCTGTTATGTACAGGGTTGCTATGAGTCGGAACTGAATCAACGGCACCTAACAACAACAACAACAGCTGATACCCAATACTTAACACTCTAACAATTGATTTCATTAATTTGTCTCATAAACAGGTACTTTTCCCCCTCAATTTCCTCTTTATTAATAACACACTATCATTATTTTGAGAACACATCTCAAAACTTTAGAACTTTTTTATTACTTTTGTGAATACTATCTAAAATGATAATATTCTATTAATTCTTTTCACATAATACAACCTAACTCCAACCCATCTCTTCCCTCCGATTTCTACCACTAATTACTGTAGTTCAGATCTATATCTTCTTATCCTGTGTATGTATGCAGGTGGATTCCTTGTAAATGATCTCCATTCTAATCTGTCTGACAAACAGCAAACAGAATTGTCCACATCTAGTTAGTTCTCTATTCAAAAAAAAAAAAAAAAAAAATTTTTTTTTTTTTTTTTAATGTGGCAAATATTGGTTGATCTTGGAAGAATAATACCCACTTGTTCAGCAAAAAAAAAAAATAAAATATATACCAGCATACACACACATGTTAGCTCAAGAATTATTTCTAAATCAATACGAAACTTATAAGCTATGACTGTTAAATCATACATGCAAAACAAATTAATTTTTTAAAAATTACATATGCTATTGCCCGACATTAATTCACAAGTGTAAATAGATAGGCTTGCTTTACAAGTTCACCAATTAATTCGGCCAAATCACCTGGAGCTCCTGCTTTTTAGAACTTTGAATACTTAATGATGACAACCAGTCAGCTACATCCTCAACTTTTAAAAACATTTAAATGCTAAGCAATGTACTTTACGAAACAAGATTGTAACTTACAAAATGTTGGTGTAAAGCTGGTTGGAGTGCAGTAGGCTGGGCCCACAGGAATCTTACCTGTCATCTCCTTAGCCTGCTCCACAATAAGGTGGTTGAGGGTCTCCTTCTCCTGTTTCAGCAAAGTGTTTTCTTCTTTCAGATTTGATACCAGCTGTAAAATGAAACACACCAGCTATAAAATGAAACAATAAACTGAGGTGGCTGTAACAGACAGAGGAAGTCCAATTACTAAGGGTGAAGGCTACACAGACAAGGCTCCCCTGCTTTCACTGTCTCTGTGTCTCATTCTTTGCCTAGTTATGTCTGGTCATCCTTCCAACTTGGCTCAGGCATTACCTCTCCAGAGAGCCTTCCTAGAAACCCCCTCCAATGAGGTATCTCTTCTCTGGGTTACCACAGGACCCTGTGTATGCCTCCTTAAAGCCCTTATACAATTATTTACTTTTTTGTCTTCCTTAATAGAATAGAAATTCCTGGAAGACAAGTATGGCTGTTGTTATTTTACTTTGTATCTTGAGCATTTAGCAAATTGCCTGGCACCTAGCAAGCCATTTGCTCTCAAAGCAATGATCTTGCCTCTTACCTCACAACCTAACACAAAGCTTATGTGTACCCCGGATTCAAATGGAGAGATTATGGAGGTCAAGAAGGATGTGAAGGGCTCTTTAGTTCTGAAAATTCACTAAAGATCATCTGAAGCTCCTTGCTATCTGTCTTGAGGAAGAGAATTTCCCTTTCATTTCCTTTTAACAGTCTTGCAATATTGAGAACCAGTCCTTTTGTTCAATAAGGATTGACCTTTAACTTGGTGGTTCCTGGCTGGATAAGGATTCCTGGGAAGCAAAAATCAAAACCAAAGGCAACTGTGCAATGAATATAATGTACTCAGTTCATCTTTGGAATATAATATGTGCTCGTGATTAGTGAAATTTGAATTCTTTTCTCTACATGTAAGTTCAAGGAACTCCTAAAGCAACGGCTTAAATAAGAGAAAGCTGATGGGCAAACATCCCATCATGTAAGGGCTTCAAAGGCAGGGAACCCAGTGGCTAAGAATCCCTGGTGACAAGGAAAGTTAGATAACAACACTGTACCACAGCAGAAGTCAATCCAGAAGGTGTCCCTTCTCATGGTCCAATCTCTTCCCTCCATACTGATATGGCCTTAACATCCACTCTCAGTAGAGAGGCCTGAGTTCTCTGTGGTCTCAAGAGGAGTTGCTCTTTGTCAGGGGTGTGCAATCACTTGTGATGCTTTTTCAAAATACATATGCATAGCCCACAGCCCCAGAGCTTGGGCACAAGCCCTTTTAAAACTCTCCAGTGGATTTATACACCCCTTGATCAGGCTGGCTGAGAATGTTATTTTCCCAGCCATAAAGCTGGCTATCACAGTGACATTTTCTCATTCCTCCTCTATCACTACCCTTGGTCCAAAGGAACCAATCAATGTTAGCATCCACAGCTACCAGAGCGAAAAGGAGAAGATAACGAAAAGAAAAGAGAAATCTGAATCTGTTCATGTGTATTATTCTACCAAACTAGAATGGCAAGAACTTGTCTATGAAGAAGAAAGGGGATCTCTCACCAAGCTTAAATACTTTGGTTCCACAGACTCAGGAGATTTAATAGAAAAGGAGAGTTCTTAAACACTCATGATTATCCCTTTGAAGGCACATCTGAATTCTGATAGAACAAGCCTGCCATGTCAAATAACAGTACATAATGGCACTGTTATTTCCACACATATAACCCAGGACATCTGCTAGAGGTACAGCAGGAAGTATTTCATCAGGACTCTGAATGCTATGCTAGCATCTCAATTTTAGTGGCCTTACTATACTAACTGAACTGCATCTTAAATCCTCCTGAGGTTCTCACGGCATGTGCTGCCATTATGTTCCAATGTCAGCACCAAATCAAACCAAACACACTGCTGTGGAGTCAATTCTGACTTATAGTGAGCCTGTAGGACAGAGTAGAACTGCCCAATAGGGTTTCCAAGGAGTGGCTGGTGGATTTGAACCACCGGCCTTTTGGTTAGCAGCTGAATGCTTAACCATTGTGCCACCAGGGCTCTGATGTCAGTACAGAAACAGCATAATTGGGATTCTTGCCAGCAGTTACAGCTGACACAGTCAAGTCTGTTTTCATATAAAGATGGCAATACTAGTGGACTCTGAAAATCTATTACGTTTTTCCAGTAAGCCTTATGTTGAGGTACTTTTATAAATGTTTAAGCAACATAGCTCATTAGTGCTTGAGGCCTTGTACTTAATAAAGTTTTGATAAAATTTAATGCAAATTTGTAGTGTGGAAGCACTGGCAAATCTACAAGTGTTTTTGTTGTTATCATGTCTGCACAGTAGCTCTGGGCTTCAGTCAGTCTGCAAGACATTTGGTTTTCTCCTGCTTGGTCTTAACATAGCCTTAATTCAAGTTTCCATAAAGACCCCTACTACCATGTACTGACTGTTCCCTGTTTGACTGGCTTTTTAATCACATGAATTCTACTAAACAAAAAGGAATCTACACTTCATCCAGACCAGCACATTTAAAGAAAAAGTATATATAGTACTTGGCTATTAATTTTCTTCTTAAAATACTGCTTTGGCTCTGTTTTTTTTAGAGTCAAAAGGTTCTACTGAGACACTTGCACTGATCATATGGGAGAAAACGCTTGGGAAACACTTGGAACACCAACTGAATTTTGTATTTCACCTTCAATTAAAACCACCATTGGGCCCAGGGGCTCACACAACACACACTTCCTTTGTGTAGAGAAGAAGATGGGGATATGAACATTTGTTCCCACCTGCTCAGTTTCTTGTCTGTATCTATCTGCACTTTCCTCAATAGATTTTTTCTCTGAATGAGTTTGTTCTAGGTCTTTCCGAAGCTTGGCGATTTCTTCCTGCAGACTGAGGACCCGTTTAGTGGCAACCTTAGCTTCCTCTTCACTTAGCTGAAGGCGATCTAAGTCACTTCGTAGCTTCTCAGTCTCAGTGTTATATACTCCTTCCAGATTGGCCAGCTTCTCCATGAGGCACTTGTACTCTTTGTTCTTTATATACACACAAAAGAAACAATAAATAAATATGCATATCATCAAATGTATTTAGTGAGAAAGCCATGCTTATTCACAGACTTAGCATCGTAGAGTATCTAATCACAATATTAACCACAGCACTTACAATAATACAACTAATACCCTCTTTGTGACAAAAACAGAAGAGAGCGGGCACAATTAATTTTGTTTTCCACAATGAGCAACACAGATGTGATTTTCTTACAGTCACAAGGTGAGTACGTAGTAAGCCCTTATTTTCCTGATTCTTAATCCAGAAATGGACCCCTGGTGATGCAGTGGTTAAGAGCTTAGCTGCTAACCAAAAAGTCAGCAGTTCGAATCCACCAGTTGCTCCTTGGAAATCCTACGGGGCAGTTCTACTCTGTCCTGTAGGGTCGCTATGAGTTGCAATCGGCTCAACAGCAACAGGTTTAATCCAGAAGTGGGGGAATCTATACTTGCTTCTGAAAATAGATCTGAGTGCCACTAAATGCTATGTACTAGCCAGATGGTACATAAAAATGATAATGTGGCCTCGACATCATAAGTTTCCTATAAATCTCTATCTCAAAACCCTCTCTCGGTCTCAGAAAACTTTTTGATGAATCCCATTTCACTCTAATCCCTGTTTTTCCTTGCCCTCATGAGCAATTCTGTATTCTTAATTATCTTTATACCATTTGCATGTGCCAAGCAAGTGAGCTATAATCTCTGCAAACAGACCACAGACTCTTCAGAAGCATAGATCCCATCCTGCTTCTCTTGCCAGATAAAGTGCTTCTCAGCAAAACATCACAGAGACAAAGGGTTCAGGTTCTCATCTGGAAGCTCAGCCCTAATCACTTTTAGATTGAGCCAGTTTTTTGGTACTTCCCTCCTCCCACTCCATATCCACAAATTTTATCCACTTCCTGATATTATTTGTGTACCTATCATTATCCACATATGTTATAATCTCCTTTAAGGGTAAAGACTGTGGTTTACTTATCTTGGTATTCCTTACCATGCTCTACCTTGTAGCATGGAGCTTCGCACATATTAAGAGTCCAGGAAACCTCACATTCCAATTCTTTTAGCTTACTTTTTTAGGTAAAAAATAAAAGCAAAAAATAAAATGTGAGCTATTGTCAATAAGCTTTAAAAAGATAGGTGCCTATAAGGAATACTTTGCAAGTATAGAAGTTTTAGAATACCCTCATTTCAGAGACAAAGGAATAAAATACAAATAAAATAGCATTTATATATACTGGAGCAACGAGGTTCTATGGTTGAGTTCTCTTTGAGCATTAGTATCTTTCAGAGGAAAATATAGAAACAAAGAATTTCAGTCATATTAATTTTGGGTTTAACTCACAGTGGAACATATATTTAAATATGTACCTATTCCTTGCGGACAATGAGACTCATATATTCCTTTTTACTGTGGCTTCCAGGGAACTCAGAACCAAGTTGGTGGTTCGACTTTAATAACTATCTAGAACCCTATATCTTGTATCTTCCCATTTCCCCTGGATTAGTATCTACCCTACTTTTGGTCTCTGCATTTACTATATATTCTTCTCTTTGATTGTACATAAGTTACATCAAATTCTTTGTTGAAGGAAAAAGCTATTTCTCCTATCAATATGCCCCACTCTACCTAGCATGTGTGCTCCACATAAACAAAGGTCCTCAGTAGACATGAGCTGAATACATAAACAAAAGTCCTCAATAGACATTAGCTGAATACATAAACAAAGGTCCTCAACAGACACAACAAGAAATACATATGAAATTTAACAGGCTTTATGAGAAGTTTGTTTTAGAAAATTCTAGTTATTGAAGGCTAATTTATTCATTTTTTATTTTAAAGACAATTAATTACCAAATTATAACTAAGAGAATTAAAAAAACAAACTTAATCCTCCAAATGGCAGTCAACCTGGGCAGACCAGATGATTCATTCAGACCCTCCCCCTGATTGTCTTGACATCAGGGAAGCTAGGAAACATCTTCTGGATGAATAAAACACTGCATAGAATAATGGGACCAACCCATGATGGAAGCCATGGACTGCAGCCAAGAAGTAGGAATTTATAGCAAAGGTGTTGCCACGTAGTAAATGAGGCAACTGCTGCAGGAATCCAACGACTCCTATCACCTGAACTTTTTTTTTTCCTTTTCATTTTTTTCCCCTCTAGGATGCTTATAACATGCTTCTGTTCTTGATTACTGTGTGCCTGTTCTTTCTCCTCTACTTTTCTACCTGACCTTAAGAGCCCACTTAATGTCCCAGTACCTCAGTTTTCTCTTCTGTAAAATAAACATTACGCCACATGCAAATAAATGACAGTGGTCAAAACCTCTGGGAAGCACAAAATATAAACAACTCAATCACAAAGGTTTGAAGGATTAGTATATTTGGCTGTTCATACAATGTCCTCAAAATTCATTTCCTGCCTTACTTAGTCCTTGCAATTATAATCTTACCTATGAGTTTATCATTATTTTCATGTTCATTAGTGCCATTTTTTTCACTTCTTGCTCAAACTGAAGGATAAAGTCAAGGAGAGACAATATTGAAAATAATCCCACCAGATTTCTTCAGGCATGATCTACTTTCAGAGCTCCTGTCTAAAACACACCTGCTCATCAACTTTGCGCTGCAGCTGCATGATCTTGTTCTCCATCCCAATGTGGAGCTTCTTGTAGCGCTCCACAGAGCGGGCCTCAATCTTGAGCTTCTTTAGCTCGCGCTTGGCCATCATTCGCCGGAAGCAGCACTGAAGATAGATGATGGCATGCATGCTCCTCTTGTACTGTTTCTGAGCTAGCCAGCCCCGGACCCACTTCTGAATGATGACTACTTTGTGCTCACGGAGTATCTACAGAGAAGGGTAAAGGCAAGTCATTTCAGACCCTAGACGAGACTCAAGGTTCCATTCTATCAACCTACATCTGGCTAAGAATCTCTACATTACCCAAAGAGAAAGACGCAAAAGTTGAATCAACAATATTATATGAATTACATACATCACAGATATACATGGAGGCATACATTATTTTAAAAAGTGATTTTAAAGGTGGTTTTAGAAAAAATGTGTTACATTCACATGTTGTATATGGTTATAAGCAGAGTACTGACTTGGAAGCTATCTAAATGAAAGACACCAGATTACTAAAGGAGAAAAATCCTAAAAGAAAAGGAAGAAATACATTAGGTTTCTTATTGGTATATGATTCCTGTGGGCAACAGGTGAACCTGGCACCCTGTGAACTACACGCTATTAGAATAAAAGACTCATCCACCACCTTACTGATACCACCTCACCATGCATAGGCCTCTGCATGTGGGGTATTACAAAGGATATTACTGAGCTACTTTTTTTTTCCAGAATCAAAAAGGACACTCCTGTTTGCCCCGTTTGAGGAATACCATTCTATTGAGGATTTCCCATTGTTGTTTCAAATATAGCAGTAAAAGATAAGAGAAATGGGGCTTTAAAAGCAAAGTTACGAGTAAGATTGAGGTCTCAGGGAACATCTAGCTCAATTGGCAGAACATAGTTTATAAAGAAAATGTTCTACATTCTACTTTGGTGAGTAGCATCTGGGGTCTTAAAAGCCCGTTAGTGGCCATCTAAGATGCTCTACTGGTATCACCCCTTTGGGAGCAAGGGAGGATGAAGAAAACTAATGATACAAGGGAAAGATTAGTCCAAAGGACTAATGGACCACCACGGCCTCCACCAGACTAAGTCCAGTACAACTAGATGGTGCCTGGATACCACCACTCTGACAGGGATCACAATCGAGGGTCCTGGACAGAGCTGGAGATAAATGTAGAACAAAATTCCAACTCACAAAAAAAGTCCAGATTTTCCACCCTGACAGAGGCTGGAGAAACCCCAAGAGTATGGTGCCTGGACACCCTTTTAGCTTAGTAATGACAGGCCCATAAAACAAAATGAGACTAAAGGGGAACACCAGCCTAGGGGCAAGGACTAGAAGGCAGGAGGGGACAGGAAAGCTGGTAATAGTGAACCCAAGGTTGAGAAGGGAGAGTGTTGACATGTTGTGGGGTTGTTAACCAATGTCACGAAACAATAACGTGTACTGTTTAATGAGAATCTAGTTTGTTCTGTAAACTTTCATCTTTAAGTACAACAACAAAAAAGATTGAGTGAAACAACCTAATCTTAATTTTGCTCTACACTGTATTTTCTAAATATGCACATGATATTCCCCTGAACTATGAAACAACTTACAACAAAAAGACTGCTTCCTGAGATGGTAAATTTCTAATCACTAAAGACCATCAAGCAGAAATTTATGTGAACATCTTCCAGGAACGATGGAGATGGAATTCTTGAATTTTAAGAAAGGTTGAACTAGAAAAATCTTGAGGCACTTCTAAGTCTCTCTATGATTTTATAAAATAAAATGATATAATTTGTGATGTAAATGATGTTTAAATGTATACATTTGATTAAATTTTTATTAGTGATTCTTACAAATGGATGAAGTGTATTTCCCATGAAAGTTCTTACATAAAAATCTCTGAAATCATCTATTACAACAGACAGTAGTTTAATAGAGCCATTAAAAGAATAGTTCTTATTTTTAAGTTATATACCTGAGACAAACAATGAAAAAAATGTGTCATCCTAAAGTGGCATTTAGGAAATAAGTGGTTAAAATTTAAACCAGCAAATATAAAATAAGTATGTTTAGGAGACCTGGTCAGTTTAGGAGACCCTCGGCCAGCTCATGCCTGCGTTTTTTGGCTGTTTTCCTGAGGTGCAGGCAGTCTTCGGTTCTCGTGAAGTACAGTCACTGTGCCTTACGCTGCAGTGAGGCCAGACACTACGAGCTCTCTCTCTCTGGACAGCACAGTCCCAAGAGAGGCCCTTTTCTTATCCAGATGGCTAATAAGCAATGGGATGAGATGCAAGAATGGCAAACTGAAGGCTTTCAGACTTTAAAACTCAAGCAGCACACAGTGACAAGGCTATTAATAACAAATTTCCCGTTCCATTTCCTTCTCTATTTCCCCATCTAACTTCAGACATTGGTCCATTTCTATAATTTCAGTCAAATGGAAACAGTACATAATTAGAGCTTCCATTCTGAATTACATTTCCATCAGGGAGTCAGGACATTAAAGAATACCTATTCTTCCTTTAAGACTCTCAAGCCCCAAGAAGGGCCACCTTGGACCTGAAACACAGCTAAAAGGAGCATAAAGGGATGGCTGTTTGCCTCCTGAACAAGCCTCTCACTGGTCACCCCCACAAGTGCCCAGTGACAGGGGAGTCTGAGCCAGTCAGAGACTGCTATTGCCAACCCAATGGCCCCCAGAGGAAAACAGAAAGGTAAGCAGGTGTAGCTCAAAGGACAGGTTTAAGGCCTTGCCCTCCTCTGAAAGCATGTGCTTGTATAGAAAGAGCACCAGACTATAAAGCAGGCATGAGCAGAAAGAGCTGTAGTAGCTATCCTCAAATTTTTTTCAAAACAGCTATTAAATATGCTCATTCAAGCCTCAATAGTTTTATAATTTTTTTGTTATGTTTAAAATTATTACAAATTAAAAATAACTGAATAAAAGAATCAGGTCAAGTCACGTCCATGTACAATCACATGATTAGTGATCCATCCCCAAGTCACCTATTGAACCTCCTTCTAACAGTGATGCCCAAGAACTCTCAAATCCAGACTGCATGTTTATGGTTTGTTATGAACATATTCCACAGGCAAGATGCAAAACCTTGCCAAAAGGAAAGAAAGAAAAGGCTTTCATCAACTGGAGTCATACCCTGTCACAGCTGATGATTAAGATTCATATGGAAAATCATGTTGATTACTGCTAACTAAAAAGATTATTGGTCACAATTGCTGGAGTAGCATATCCTAGGCAAAACAATTTTAACTACCTAATGTTGTAATTTATTTCCTTTTACCACAGTAAATTCTTTCAAGGTTGTCTCATTCTTGGAACAACTTCCCACCCATCTGTCATACAGTCTTCCTATTCAAAGCTCACCATGGGAGGCTAAATAACGGCCCCCAAAGATACCAAGTCCTAATCCCTGGAACCTTTAAATGTTCTTTTACACATCTGCAAGGTCTTTGCAGATCTGATTTGATTAAAGATCCTGAGATGGGGAGATTATCCTAAAATATATGGGTGGGCCTAAATACCCTAACAAGTGTTCTTATAAGAGACAGACAGAATAGGAGAAATCAGATACACAAAGGAGAAGGTGATGTAAAGAAAGAGGCAAAAACTGGAGTGATGAGGCCACAAGCCCAGGGATGCTGGCAGCCATAAGAAGCTGGAAGAGGCAAAGAGCGGATTCTTTCCTAGAGCCTCCAGGGTGAACACGCCACTGCCTGCACCTTAATTTCAGGACAGTGATACTGATTTTGAACTTCCGGCCTCTAGAACTGTGAGAATAAATTTCTGTTGTTTTACGCCACCAAGTTTGTGGTAGTTTGTTATAGCAGTCACAGGACGCTAATATACTTTTTCAAACTACCCAGACAAGGAAAAAAGGAGGTAAATTTTATTTTACATTATCTCGTTAATACATGTATTTTATTATTAAATATTTATTTTAACCATTGGTTGTATCCATATGGCTCCTATGTCCATGGTACCCCTGCGGTTCGTTGCACAGAGATTTGATTAATATTGATGGAATGAATAAATGAAGTTGGAAAATAATATCTCACCTTGCGATACCTATTTCTAGCCAGGTAGCCTCGCAAATAAGACTGAAGAACGATAGTGGCAGCTCGTCTAATCTTGTACATCCTGCAGGCCACATACATGCGCCAATACTTCTGAATGATGGTTGCTGCCTTGGTTCTGCGAAGAAACGTAGCATAGCTGGCCAAAGTAAACAATGACGATTGTTAGTAAACAAAAAACCCCAGGAATACATTTCGTAGAGACTTAGAGTGTCATGTACATTAAATCAAAATTTATACGTATTTATATTTTCATGGAAACCCTGGTGGCAAAGTAGTTAAGTGTTACAGCTGCTAACCAAAAGGTCGGCAGTTTGAATCCACCAGCAACTCCTTAGAAACTGTGTAGGACAGTTCTACTCTGTCCTATAGGGTCACTATGAGTCAGAATCGACTCGATTGCAATGGGTTTTGTTTTTGTTTTTTCTATTTGCATAGGAATTTATAGCTTCCCAAAGTATTTTTACATTCACTATCTCATTTGAGCTTCTGTAGCCCTGAAAAGTGGGATGTCCCATATTATCCACATTTTATGATAAAGAAAGTAAAGCCCAGAAAAGTTTATTCTTTGTAGGATGGTGTTCCTTCTATTATCCCAGGCTATGTCCCCTTTACATAGTACTCCAGATGTGTACAATAATCCTATATTACTGTATCACCAGCTTTCTTAAATCTAGCCATCATTCATGTACAATATTTTTTTCCTTAATCTGTTTGGGTATAAATTAATCATTAATTTCTGCCAATATGCATAAATTGCAATTATCCTAATATGTAATCACATCTAGTGCAAGTCTCTTCTGGATCTTCTCAGCTAACAGCTTCCCAAAACTCCTGCTTAATTTACACATAATTTCTTCAAGTACAAAAAAATAAAGAACACTGAGGACATGAGTAGGCAGTAATTTCTTCTTTTTTTTTTTTTGCCAGCTCAAGTTTTTGCAGGTGTACAGCTTATTGACAGCAATTACAATAATTGGCTGTGCAACCCTGCCCTCAATCGATGTGATTTTTCCATCACCATTAACCCCCCTTTTCTCTGTCCTTTCCATCCCTGGTAACCCCTAATAAACTTTGTTCTGTATACACTTGCCTATTCTTGTCTTTTTATATAAGTGAGGTCATACGGTATCTGTCTTTTGTGATTAGCTTATTTCACTCAGCATAATCTTTTCAAGCTCCTTCCATACTGCAGCATGTATTAAGACTTCACTTTTCCTATTGGCTGAGTAGTATTCCACTGTATGTATGTACCACATTTTATCCGTTCACCTGCTGATGGACATTTAGGTTGTTTCTACTTTTTGGCTATTGTGAATGGTGCTGCAATGAACACTGGTATTCAAGTCTCTTTTTGAGTTGCTGCTTTCATCTTTTTTTCTGAGAACGAATTGGAATCATTCCTAAGACTGAGTGCAATTTTATTCTATTTAACGGTTTTGTGAGTCAATTTGTTAGCTCTTGAAATTAAGAAGGGGTGAAGTAGGGTGACAACTCAAAACTGTTCCAGGTTGGACAATAAGTTATATGGGCAACATAATCTTGAGGGCTGTAAGCCACAGTGGACTTACCACCGAGCCTGATAGCCTCGCACGTATCTCTGCACAGTAATGGCTGCCTTCCGCATGCGCAAGTACTTCTTCCGCAGCAGCCACCCCCGAATCGTCTTCTGGATCCAGATGCAGGCAGCCCTCAGCTTGTCTGTCCTCAATTTTTCTAGATAGGCTACTTGACCGGCACGGAAAAAGATCTTGGTCTTACCAAACTGGTATTTGTCCTTGTCCTATTGTCGGAAGAAATCGTATACTCAGAAGTAGAAATAATGTCATATAAATAAAAATTTAGAAGAGATAAAAATGACTAAAAGCAGAATCAGTGAAGGCATGAATCTATTAACTAAAACTTGAGCTACATCGCAATTAATTATTGGAGCCAGATTTTTGATCCTATGCAAGTTGAGCAAACTAGAGGGATTTAAAGGAAAATTGAAGTTTAAGAGTTATTTTCCAGAATTATTCTACCTGGAATTATTATATGAGGCCAAAAACTCAGTTGTGGGTCATAGGCAGTTATTATTTGCTTGTTTGTATTTTAAACATCTTAAGGAAATGGAGATGCTGACACTCCCTCAGACTGACCCAGGCTGTAAGGGTTACATCAGGCTGTATAATCCATGAAAAAGCTGAAGGACAAAAATGTGAATATAAAGAATAAGATAGGAGGAAACACGCACACACACACACACACACACACACACAAATCAAAACAGAAAAAGCAAAAACAAAAAACTGTGGGCATTCATATTAATAGTTAAGTTTCTCAGCAATCATCTTTTGGGTTTATCAACAGTATTTGAAGACAAAAAACCCTATATTGTGTAAAATCCTTCTACAAATTTCAAAACTCCCTTTAAAAAATATTTTATATTGCTCATTGCCATCTGATCCTCATCAGAAATGAGCAGTAACCACAGAAACACATGCTATTTCTGGTCAGTTACATTGTAATCCACCTCATCTAGAAGTATACAAGTTATTAACCATTCCCATACCAAAAGAAGAGTTGGATTTTCTTATAATAATGACTGACCTGAAATTCTAAGTAGAGAAAATCACTTTACACTGTAAGCAGGTATCTCCTACTTCCTACACGAAACCAGAAAATCAGAAATCTCCACATATGTAAAAAACTACAATTACTTCAATACAAAGTCAATAAAATTTACACAAGAACCCTAGCTGGAGATCTACAAAGAGCTAGAAAGCAACTCTCTTTCTTCTCCTCTCTCTGTCCTTGTCCCAGCTCCACCTCACCCTCCTCAGCTCTACTCCACACCAACCCTGAACTCCTTTCAGTTAGCACCTAAGCATTTAAACACTGTGCCATCAGGGCTCTTTTTATACTTAAGTACTGTGCCATCGAGTCGGTTCTGACTCACAGCAACCCCATGCACAACAGAACACTGCCCAATCCTGTGCCATCGTCACAATCGTTAGGCTTGAACCCATTGTTGCAGCCACTGTGTCAATTCATCTCATTGAGGGCCTTCCTCTTTTTTGTTGACCCTCTACTCTACCAAGCATGATGTCCTTCTCCAGGGACGGATCCCTCCTGATAACATGTCCAAAGTATGTGAGACGTAGTCTCATCATCCTTGCTTCTAAGGAGCATTCTGGCTGTTAAGTGCGTACTAGATAAAAATTTATTCATAATGATCAAACTCATAAGAATATTTCTCAAGTCTGGGTCAGGCCTCGTAATCCTGCTTGCTGATGTTGGACCATCATCCTCACTAGTCCTTGTATCCTAAACACAGTGAGCTTCGACTCCTCAGACAGTGTACTCCAAACCCCCACCCTTACTCCCCAGATAATCTACATCAGTGATATTTTACATGGAAGCCCCAAGACTTTCAAAAGTCAGAACTACAAGGCCTTTGGCCAACATCTGCTCAGATAAAGGTAAGCTAAAACCATTCCTACCAGTATCAGCTTCTCTAACACATTCTTGCATGTTTGCATTCTGTCATTCAGCACATCTTTTTGCTTCATCAGGACACGGTAGCGGCTGAAAAATTCTTGGTAAGTCCACCTATAAAAAGAAACTCATATCAGCTTATTTAAGGAACTACAGCACCCTCCCACTAGGAGCCCTCATATTTAAAAATGCCAGGCTTACCGTGACGGGAAACCTGCTGCACTGATTCGAATAGTTTCGAGGACACCACATGCTCTCAGTTGCTGCACTGCCCTCTTCTCATCAAATCTACACATAAAACCAAAAATCATGAATACTCGAAGAAGCCTGGCTATAGCCACGAATTACTCTCCTCTGCTGCCCAGATATTAAATGATTGTGGAAGGAGCCAAATGTGTGACTTAGAAAAGCACTCAAAAGTTGGAGCAGTGATCAAAATGGTAAACTGCATGTAGAGTGGAGAGCAGACAATTAGCAGTAAAAATAAAGAGTTGCAACACAGGGCCAAGATGGCAGAATACCCAGACGCTTCCTGCGATCCCTTTTACATCAAAGACCTGAAAAAACAAGTGAAATGATTATATTTATGACAAGCTAGGCGCCCTGAACATCAAAGGCAAAGTTAGAAAATGAACTGAGTGGCAGGGGGAAGGAAGACAGTTCAGAAGTGGAGAGGAGTTACCAGACCTGAACCTCCATGATCCCTCAAGCACCACTTCTCGAAGCAGCTGCAACAGGCTGTGGTAGTGTTCGGCCGCAGTTTCCTCAGGAGAGGCAGCCAGCTGCACAGTCTACTCACACCTCCAGAACCAGAGAAGAACAGCGCTCTTGACAAAAGCTAAGTACTTGCATATATTTTACCGTACCCCCAGCCCCCATGCCAGCTTCGGTGGCTGTTAATTTCCCTGGGTCTGAGATAGGCCCTGTTGAGCGCCCAGAGCCATCCTCCTGGCCTTGAAGCAGGAATCAACTCACAAGAGGGGGAAAAGATAACGTGCCAGCTCCACTAACCAGGAGAGCTCAGGACAGAAGCAGGTCCTGTCCAGACATCAAGGGTCGGTGGACTTTGAATAATGTTCCCAGCTGCATGAACCTGTGTGGGCCTATTTCAGGAGAACAGGCCCTCGTTGGCACACTACAACCATATTGGCTGTGCGGTGAAGAGGTAGTTTTATATCTGACACTGCTTTGCCTATTAAACAGGGTCCTCACCTACCCATATCAGGGGCCTAAGGACTGGTGGCTCCACTCAGGTCACCCAGCCACCTGTGACAGGGGTCCAAGGATAACTAGTACCTCCCAGTCCTTACAAACAAAAGCATTGGGTGCCCATGGTCCATCTGTAGAACGTACCCATCTGTATGCTCTAGGGAATAGGGACACGCCTTCCTCATAGACATTGGGGGATGATTTTCAGCCCCCTGCCTTCTTCAGACCATGACCTCCTGCTGCACCAGATACCAGAACCTACACCAATCACCCCTGACCCTCTAAGACTGTACGACAGAGCCTGTACCACACACCTGATGGTTAGCTACCTGGAAACCTGAGCTGAATTCATAGAAGAAAAGTGAATGGACCCCTAGACTGATATACCTGATAACAACTCTAGCCATCTGGGGACAGGACGTCAGAGCTCCCAAGGTGAAAATAATCAAGCTAGCTCACTCAAGCAACCCATTTGGACATATAAAAACAAAACAAAGCAAGAAGCTACGACACAGTAAGCAAACATAAAATAAATTAATACAATACCTTATAAATGGCTTGAAGACAACAGTCAATATCAAGTCACATAAAGAAACAGACCATGATCACCTCAACAAGCTCTCAAAACAAAGAATCCAGGGATCCTCTAGATGAAAGTGCAGTCCTGGAATTACCAGAGGCCAAATACAAAAAATTAATATACAGAACCCTTCAAGACATCAGGAAGGAAATAAGGCAATACGCAGAACAAGCCAAGGAACACAGAGATAAAGTAGTTGAAGAAATTAAAATCTTTATTCAAGAACATAATGAAAAATTTAATAAGGTGGAAAAATCCATAGAGACACAGCAATCAGAAAATCAGAAGATTAACAATAAAATTCCAGAACAGGACAACTCATTAGAAAGTCAGGGGAGCAGAACTGAGCAAGTGGAAGGCAGAACTGGTGAGCTTGAAGACAAAGCACTTGGCAGCAATATATTTGAAGAAAAATCAGGTAAAAGAATTTCAAAAAATGAAGAAAACTTAAGAATCATGTGGGACTCTATCAAGACAAATAATCTATGAGTGATCGGAGTTCCAGAACAGGGAGAGACAACAGAAAATATAGAGAGAATTGTTGAAGATATGTTGGCAGAAAACTTCCCCGATATCGTGAAAGATGACAAGATACCTATCCAAGATGCTCATCAAACTGCACATAAGGTAGATTTCAAAAAAAAAGTCACCAAGACATATTATAATCAAACTTGCCAAAATCAAAGGTCAAGAGAAAATTTTAAGAGAGGCTATGGATAAATGAACAGTCACCTACAAAAGACAGTCAATAAGAAAAAGCTCGGACTATTCGGCAGGAACATACAGGCAAGAAGGCAATGGGACGGCTTATATAAAACAAGGAAAAAAACTGCCAGCCAGCTAAGACTCATATATCAAGCAAAACTGTCTCTCAAATATTCAGGTGAAATTAGGACATTTCCAGATAGACAGAAGTTTAGGGAAATTGTAAAAACCAAATCAAAACTACAAGAAATACTAAGGGGAATCCTTTGGTTAGAAGATCAATAATATCAGGTATCAACTCAAGACTAGAACACTGGACAGAGCAATCAGAGGTCAGCCTAGACAGGGAAATCACAAAAATAAATCAAGATTAAAAAAATGCTAATGACAGAAAAGTAGCGATGTTATTACATAACAGAAGGCAGCATTAAAACAATAAAAAGAGACTAAGAAATGCAGTCACAGATCTTTCATATGTAGAGGAAGACAAGGCGATATAAAGAAATAAAACCTAGGTTTAAACTTAGAAAAACAGGGTTAATTATTAAGGTAACAACAAAGGAGACTAACTACCCTACTCACCAAAATAAAATACAGGAAAAATATAGAGGCTCAGCAGACATAAAATCAACAACAATGAATAAGAGGAAAAGGCAATATATAAAGATGAACTAGTCAGCACAAAACATTAAGTGGGAAAAAGAAACTCAACAGCAGACAAAAAAAGATATCAAAATGATAGCACTAAATTCATGCCTATCTATAATTATGCTGAATGTAAATGGACTAAATACACCCATAAAGAGACAGAGAGTGGCAGAATGGATAAAAAAACATAATCCATCTACATGCTGTCCACAAGAGACACACCTTAGACTTACAGACACAAACAAACTAAAACTCAAAGGATGGAAAAAAATATATCAAGCAAACAACAATCAAAAAAGAACATGAGTGCCAGTATTAATTACTGACAAAATAGACTTTAAAGTGAAACCCATCATAAAGGATAAGGAAGGACACTATATAATGATTAAAGGGACAATACACCAAGAAGATATAACCATATTAAATATTTATGTACCCATTGACAGAGCTGCAACATATATAAAACAAACTCTAACAGCACTGAAAAGTGAGATGGACAGCTCCACAATTACAGTAGAAGACTATAACACACCACTTTTGGTGAAGGACAGGACATTCAGAAAGAAGCTCAATAAAGACACGGACGATCTAAATGCTGCAATCAACCAACTTGACCGCATAGGCGTATATAGAACACTCCACCCAACGAGAGCCAAGTATACTTTCTTTTCTCATGCACATGGAACATTCTCTAGAATAGACCATATATTAGGTCATTAAGCAAGCCACAGCAGAATCCAAAACATCGAAATATTATAAAGCATCTTCTCTGATCATACGGTCACAAAAGTAGAAATCAGAAACAGAAAAGCAGGGAAAAGAAATTAAATACTTGGAAACTGTACAATACCCTGCTCAAAAACGACTGGGTCACAGGAGACATTAAGGATGGAATAAAGAATAAAGAAATTCACAGAATCCAATGAGAATAAAAACACTTCCTATCAGAACCTTTGGGACACAGCGAAAGCAGCGCTCAGAGGTTAATTTATATCAATAAAAACACACATCCAAAAAGAAATGGCCAATATCAAAGAATTATCCCTACAACTTGAACAAATAGAAAGAGAGCAACAAAAGAAAGCCACAGGCACCAGAAGAAAACAAATAATAAAAATTAAAGCAGAATTAAATGAAATAGAAAAACAATTGAAAGAGGCAACAAGACCAAAAGCTAGTTCTTTGAAAAAATTAACAAAACTGATAAACCACTGGCAAAACTGACAAAAGAAAAACAGATAAGGAAGCAAATAACCCGAATAAGAAATGAGATGGGCGATATTACAACAGACCCAACTGAAATTAAAAGAATCAAATCAGATTACTACTAAAAATTGTACTTTAACAAATTTGAAAACCTAGAAGAAATGGATGAACTCCTAGAAACACACTACCTACCTAAAATTAACACAAACAGAGGTAGAATAACTAAACAGACCCATAACAAAAGAAGAGATTGAAAAGGTAATCCAGAAACTCCCAATAAAAAAAAGCCCTGGCCGTGATGGCTTCCCTACAGAGCTCTATCAAACTTTCAGAGAAGAGTTAACACCACTACTACTGAAGGTATTTCAGAACATAAAAAAAGGACAGAATACTCCCAAACTCATTCTATGAAGCCAGCATATCCTTGATAACAAAACCACAAGAAAATTATAGACCTATATCCCTCATGAACTTAGGTGTACAAGTCCTCAACAAAATTCTAGCCAATAGAATTCAACAAAATATAAAAAAAAAAAATTCACCATGACCAAGTGGGATTCATACCAGGTTTGCAGGGATAGTTCAACATTAGAAAAACAATTAATGTAATCCAGCATATAAATGAAACAAAAGAGAGGAACCACATGATTTTATCAATTGATGCAGAAAAGGCATTTGACAAAGTTCAACACTCATTCATGATAAAAACTCTCAGCAAAATAGAAGTAGAAGGAAAATTCCTCAATATAATAAAGGGCATTTATACAAAGCCAACAGCCAACATCATCCTAAAGGAGGAGAATCTGAAAGCATTCCCACTGAGAATGGGAACCAGACAAGAATGCCCTTTATCACCATTCTTATTCAACACTGTGCTGGAAATCCTAGCCAGAGCGATTAGGGTAGATAAAGAAATAAAGGGCATCCAGATTAGCAAGGAAGAAGTAAAAGTATCTCTATTTGCAGATGACATGATCTTATACACAGAAAACCCTAAGGAATGCTCAAGAAAACTACTGAAACTAATAGAAGAGTGCAGCAGAGAATCAGGATACAAGGTAAACATACAAAAATCTGTTGGATTCCTCTATACCAACAAAAAGAACATCGAAGAGGAAATCATCAAATCAATACCATTTACAGTAGCCCCAAAGAAGATAAAATACTTAGGAATAAATCTTAGCAGAGATGTAAAAGACTTATGCAAAGAAAACTACAAAACACTGCTGCAAGAAACCAAAAGAGACCTGCATAAGTGGAAAAATATACCTTGCTCATGGATAGGAAGGCTTAACATTGTAAAAATGTCTATTCTACCAAAAGCGATCCATAGATTTAATGCAATTCCGAACCAAATTCCAACAACATTCTTTAATAAGATGGAGAAACAAATCACCAACTTCATATGGAAGGGAAAGAGGCCCCGGATAAGTAAAGCATTACTGTCAGTGAAGAACAAAGTGTCAGGCCTTACTCTGCCTGATTTTAGAGCGTATTATACTGCCACAGTAGTCAAAACACCCTGGTACTGGTACAACAACAGACGCATTGACCAGTGGAACGGAATTGAGAATCCAGACATAAACCCATCCACATATGTGCAGTTGATATCTGACAAAGGCCCCAAAACAGTTAAATGGGGAAAAGATGGTCTTTTAAACAAATAGTGCTGGCATAACTGGATATCTATCTTAAAAAAAATGAAACTAGGCCCATACCTTACACTATGAACAAAAACTAACAAAATGGATCAAAGACCTAAGTAGAAAATCTAAAACAATAAAGATCATGGAAGAAAAAGTAGGGACAATGTTAGGAGCCCTAATTCATGGCATAAACAGTATACAAAACATTACTAACAATGCAGAAGAGAAACTAGATAACTGAGAGATCCTAAAAACCAAACACCTATGCTCATCCAAAGACTTCACCAAAAGAGTAAAAAGATTACCTACAGACTGGGAAAAACGTTTTACCTATGACATTTCTGATCAGCGTCTGATCTCTAAAATTTACATGATATTGCAAAAACTCTACTACAAAAAGACAAATGACCCAATTAAAAAATGTGCAAAGGATATGAACAGGCACGTCACTACAGAAGACATTCAGGAAGCTAACGGATACATGACAAAATGCTCACAATCATTAGCCATTAGAGAAATACAAATTAAAACTACAATGAGATTCCATCACTCCAAGAAGGCTGGCATTAATCCAAAAAACACGAAATAATAAATGTTGGAGAGGTTGTGGAGAGACTGGAACACTTATATATTGCTGGTGGGAATGTAAAATGATACAACCACTTTGGAAATTGATTTGATCCTTCCTTAAAAATCTAGAATTACTATACAATTCAGCAATCCCACTCCCTGGAATATATCCTAGAGAATCAAGAGTCTTTACACGAACAGATATATGCACACCCATGTTCACCTCAGCACTGTTTATAATAGCAAAAAGATGGAAGCAACCAAAGTGCCCATCAACGTTTGAATGGATCAATAAATTATGGTATATTCACACAATGGACTATAATGATGAATCTGTGAAACATTTCTTAACATGGAGGAATCTGGAAGGCATTAGGCTGAGTGAAATTAGTTGCAAAAGGACAAATATTGTATAAAACCACTATTATAAGAACTGGAGCATCAGTTTAAACAGAGAAGAAAATATTGTTTGATGGTTACGAGAGTGGGGAGGTAGGTAGGGAGAGAGAGGGGTTTTCACTAATGAGATAGTAGATAAGAGGTACTTTAGGTGAAGGGAAAGACAACACACAATACAGGAGAAGTCAGCACAACTGGACTAAACTAAAAGCAAAGAAGTTTTCTGAATAATCTGAATGCTTCAAAGGCCAGCAGGGGTGGGGGTTTGGAGACCATGGTTTCAGGGGACATCTAAGTCAATTGGCATAATAAAATCTATTAAGAAAACATTCTGCATCCTGCTTTGGAGAGTGGTGTCTGGGGTCTTAAACGCTAGCAACCAGCCATGTAAGATGCATCAACTGGTTTCAACCCACCTGGAGCAAAGGAAAATGAAGAACACCAAAGACACAAGGTCTTTGTGAGCCCAAGAGACAACAAGGGCCATATAAACCAGAGACTACATCAGCCTGAGACCAGCAGAACCAGACGGTGCCTGGGTACAACTGATGATTGCCCTGAGAGGGAACACAACAGAGAACCCACGAGGGAGCATGAGAGCAGTGGGATGCAGACCTCAAATACTCACAAAAAGAGCAGACTTAATGTTCTGACTGAGACTAGAAGGACCCCGGAGGTCATGGTTCCCAGACCTTCTGTTAGCCCAAGACAGGAACCATTCCCAAAGCCAACTCTTCAGACAGGGATTGGACTGGACTATGAGATAGAAAATGATACCGATGAAGAGTAAGCTTCTTGGACCAAGTAGACACATGAGAATATTTTGTCATCTCCTGTCTGGAGGGGAGATGAGAGGGTACAGGGGGTCAGAAGCTGGCTGAATTGACATGAAAATAGAAAAGTGGAGGGAAGGAGTATGCTGTCTCATTACGGGGACAGCAATTAGGAGAATATAGCAGGGTGTATATACATTTTTGCATGAGAGACTGACTCAATTTGTAAACTTTCAGTTAAAGCACAATAAAAATTATTAAAAAAAAAAATAAAGAGCCATAAAGATTACCTGTACTTTACACCACAGGCTCAAAAGAAATACCTGTGAGCATATTTTAAAAAATGAAATTTCTCTGTACTTTGCCAATAGTTGTTACATGGCTTGGCCTCAGAAGGCACTCTGAGAATCCTTCAGGTCACTACATGTAGCTGCATTAGGATAAAGATTGGCCGGCCCCGGAGATTTCACTAACAAGATGGACAAATTAACATGAAAGCTGAGACTCAAACAGAGACTTGTATGCCAGTGCTCCCTGCAGCACTATTCACAATAGCCAAAAGTTGGAAACAACCTAAATGACCATCAACAGATGAATGGATAAACAAAATGTGGTACATACATACAATGGAATAATACTCAGCCAGGAGGAGAAATGAAGTCTTGATAGTTCTGTAGTATGGATGGAGCTTGAGGACATTATGCTGAGTGAAATAAGTCAATTACAAAGGGACAAATATTGTATGACTTCACTTATATAAAAACATAAGAATATACAAATGCAAATGTATGGACACCAAAATTTATTAATGGTTACCAGGGGTGGAATGGAGGGGGTAAAGGGGAATTATTGCTTATGGAGTACTGAGATTCAGTGATGGGAAAAATGCACTGATTAAAGGTAAGGTTATACAGCCAATTATTGCAATTATTTTAAGTAAGTTTTACACCTGTAAAAAGTTGAACTGGCAAAAGTTGTGTTATAGATATATTTATAGCAATAAAAAAAAAAAAAAAAAGAGTAGCTGCTGAAGCTGCTTATGTACAACCAAACACCTCATGGGATTTGGTTCCTTGGTGTGGAGGCTTAGTGTCACGGTCTCATGGGACATCCCAATTAATTGGCTTAATAATGTGTTTAGTGCTTCTGTTCTATCCCTGGTTCACTGCATAGTGCCTGGGGTCTTAAAACACTTGCAAGTGGCCATCTGAGGCACAACAATTGTCTCTATTCACCTGGAGCAACAGAGGAAGAAGGAGAGTCAGGAACAGGAGGAGGATATGGAATGTGTGACTGTCTCTACAAACAACAGTCTCCTTTGCCATGAGGCCAGAAGAACTGAATGGTGTCCAGCCACCATTACCGAACATTATGATCAAAGAGTTCATAGAAGAATCCTGATCAAAAGGGGGAAAATACAGAAGAGAATTTCAAATTCTCATGGACTATAGACTTTCTGGGGCCATGAAGGGTAGATAAACCTCTGAAACTATTGCCCTGAGATAATCTTCAACATTAAACCAAAAATATCCCTTGAAGTCTTCTTAAACTGAACAATAGTTTAGCTTAACTGGTAAGAAAAAAAAAAAAAGTCTGCCTTGAGCATTACGCTCTTTAAGAACTATCTATATGGGATCAAACTGACAATAGCAACTCAAAAGATCAGATAGGAACCTCAGGAGGCAGTGAGTTTGTGTTAATGGGAAAGAAAACAACTCAGAAAAGGAGGGTGAGAATGGTTGTACACCTCGAAGAATGTAATCAATATCTCTAAATTGTACATGTAGAAACTTGAGTTGCTGTTTTTGCTGTGCATATTCTCAGCAACAAAAATAAATCACTGAAAATGTGACAAATTAAAATATGCCCCATTTGTTTAATTTTTTAAAAATTGCTGGCCCCCAGACTATCTGTTAACCCAGAACTAAAACCACTCCCGAAGCCAGCTTTTCAGACAAAGAATAGACTGGACTATAAGACATAAAATGATACTCATCAAGAGTGTGCTTCTTAGTTCAAGTAGATACCCGAAACTAAATGGGCAGCTCCTGTCTGGAGGCGTGATGAGAAGACAGACAGGGATAGGAGCTGGTTGAACGGACGTGGGAAATCTGGGGTGGAAAGGGGGAGTGTGTTACGTCACATTATAGGTATAGCAACTAGGGTTGCATAACAATGTGTGTATAAATTTTGTATGAGAAACTAAGTTGAGCTGTAAACTTTCACCTAAAACACACACACACAAAAAAATTGCTTATGTTCTAAAAGCTATTCAATAAGCACATACTACGCATTACTAAACCCCGGTGGTATAGTGGTTAAGGGCTACTGCGGCTAACCAAAAGGTCGGCAGTTCGAATCTGCCAGGCGCTCCTTGGAAACCCTAATGGAGCAGTTCTACTCTATTCTTTAGGGTCACTATGAGTTGGAACCAACTCGATGGCACCTAACAACAACAACAATAGCAACAAGTATTTATAGTGTTCACAGCAATGAGAAACATTTTGATTTTGTATTAAATTTTGTATTTATTTAACTCTAGACAATTGACATCTTAAAATTAAATTGACACTGAAAGATAAAGTAGAAAGGTCTTCCTCTCCCCAGATAAGCACTCTTATTACTCCCCAGTGTAAGCCCTAAGCTGCCTGCGTGAGTCTTCTGTTGCGCTATCTTCTTAGGTGTTCTGGTGGTGGTGGGAGACGGAGCTGCCAGATGGAAAGAAATGACCCTCAGCGCTGTCCCAGAGAGGGGCCCAGGGCATGGCAGCTTCTCCAGGCTTCCCACCTGCTTCTAGAAAGAGCTTCTTGGTGATGAGGAGGATAGGAGGATGTCAGTCTTTCAGATCTGCTCTAGAGGCTAAGGCAGAATTTTCAGAAAGAATTTGCAAGGGTGTAGGGAAACGGGTACTCTCATACACTGTGAAATGTGAGTGTATGTGCCTGGTCTTTGACCCACAAATTTCACTTCTAGAAATACATTATCCTGAGGAGATAATCAGACAAAAGCACATATATGTTTGCTAAAAGATGTTCATCATAGCATTGTTGGAATAATCTGAATTGCCCTCAATATGGAATGACTTAAGTGATGATATGTCTACACAATGGGATACTCTACAGTGACTTTTTATTTACTACCATGGAAAGCTGTCCACAGTCTATTAAATTAAAATGCAGATATAAAACAGCAATTCCAACACATGCCCATCCTTTTTTTTAATCTCTCTCTTTCTCAGAAAGACACACACACACACACACACACACACACACGGAGCAGGGAAGGGAGGAAAGTTAATTGGTAAAGAAAGATCCTTGCAAGTTAAAACCAGTTAGCTTTCTGGATATTGTTGATGTGTTTTCCTTTATTTTTATACTAGTTTACTTTCTTTGAAAATTGTTTTTACAGTGTATGTGTACGAATTTTAAAATTAGGGAAATACTTTGAAAAATTTTGAAAAAGCAACCTCTAGAAAGATCTGTTCTCCCCTCATACATGATTAAGTGAAGAAGGATGAGATGCTGGTAAAAGTAAACAGTCTCTGATGGTATCAATAGTTGAAATAACTGTAACTAAAACTACACTCATTGCTGTGGAGTAATTCCAACTCATAGTAACCCTATAGGACAGAGTAGAACTGCCCCATAGTGTTTATTCCTTGTGTTGTTTTGGCAATACCTATGAGATATGGCCCCTTTATTTTTTCATTGACTAGTTTTTTTAGTTGAGACATACTTACGTGAATGGAAACTTGAAGTCATTAGGCTTAATACAGCGGACATAGTGAGGAGTGGTGGCATTGAGGGTCTCCATAAGCAAGTGAAGGGAGTTTCGGAACTGCACAAAAAAAAGTAGAAAGGGGCATCAAGGGCTTGTCAAAAGTCAAGAATAAAATAAACCAATTTAATGTTCTCTTCTTACTGCACTAATAAAAATGACTTCGCTACCTACAAACCTGACACATCTTCAAAAGGAGAGCTGCTACTGAACAGAAATGCTAGAGCTGTAGGTTACAACTGCTTAAATGCTACTACTTGGATACTTAACCTGCTGGATATACATCCACTCTCCTCTCACCTACTTTTCCCTGCTCCCTTTTAAAAATATAAATCTCTACAGCTTCCTGTTTTGGCTCAGAATTTCGAATAAAAACTTCACCTCACTTTAAGAATATTAAGGTCATTTAAACACACAGAGGGGGAATTTTGCTAGAAGATCCTGAAACAGTAGCCAAGACTTAAGAAGTACAGGGAGTGACTGCAGAATGGGAGAGTATAGTCAGTGGTGGGGTTACAGTTAGGACAAGGACATGGGCTGTGGCCCTGGGCAGGCCCTGCTTCCTGTCCATACTAGGCAGGTACACAGAAAAGCAAGCTGACTGGTGCTCAGCCTCCCATCCAAAGGCTGGCCCCTAATCAGGCACTAAGCTCGAGTATAACTTGTGCCAAATCCCCAGACTGTAAGACACAGATAAAGGAGAGAGTGGTGTTCCTGCACTGGAGGGGCTGATAAGCTATACAAATTCAGACAGAAAACAATCGGAGAACAAAACAAAGACAGCGGCAGTCTGGCAAAGACAATATGCACTAGGAGAATTAAGACAGAGAAAACTATTTTCAGAAAGGCTTAATTAAGCAGAGTGGCAGATGTGAAGATGGGTCGAGAGAAGTGTGAGTGGATGGTGCTGAGCGTGCTCACGGGGAAGGATCTAGCCTCTCCTATCTAAGGACCCCACTTGGGAGCCCAAGGCTTCAGGCAGCAGAGGGGAACAGGTGCTGCAGCAGTTCCCTGAGCTCACCTGGTGCCCCACGGTTTTCCTGTGCTCCTTGGCTGCCTGGCCTGGCCTGCCTTTGGTAGGCTTTGTAGGCACACGGGTGAGGAGGATGCGTCCCGAAGAGGTGGCTGAAGTTGGACTGATAGCCTTCTCATCATCTTGAAATAATTCTGGTATCATCTTAAACTGATTCAGAACAGTAACAGGAAATTACACTTGGAACTAAAATACCAATATAAACCTTCACAAAAGAAACGTTATGAAGATTTCCTTCCTTAAATAATCCCTTTCAGATTCACATTCTAGAAATAATCAATATCTGTGTTAGGAGCCAAAAACATGAGAGGAAGGTGAGATAAAGTTATAAAAATATAGGTAGAAAAGTGCAATCATTTACAACAATATTAGGGGAAAAACAGAACTACTACACTTAGACATGAAATCCTAATCCATAGGAAATGGCCACTCTGAACATATTACTGGTTCTGAACTATGATTATTTTATAAGTAAAACGCTAATTGAAAGTCTTATCTTATTACTTCAGTTCCATAAAATGTTTTATTACCCAGCTGAGAAAAACACTAGTCCAAGTCTGCAAGTTATTTGTCAACTGTTCATCTGCTTCATTTCAGCACTAACTCAAAAATACTGTTGAATACCCAGTAAATATGTGGTGAAAACCAGGATATCTAGGGAAGCCTGTGTGAAAGGTGGGCCATGAAACCAATTAGTATAGGAGGTCATTGAGCCTTTTAGTGCACGCTTCGGTACACAGAGATGGAGCCCACATTGGTCTAATCTTTGGAGTGCAAGGAGGCTGCATGGTGCAAAACTAAGATGTGAACATAGCCTTGACTGGCTCCCACATCTCCGCTCAGCCCCTCCACACTGTGTATGCAGCAAGCTCAAAGGTGCAGTGATAAGGAATAGACAGGCATGTTCAGGGAACGGTGCTTACAGGCTGCAGTACTCAGTGATTGGGGTGGGGCAAGAAATGAGCCTGAAAGGGTTAGCAGGAGCCATTTCCTCCAGAACCCTAGTAGGTTGTGCTAAGTAGATGTGGAATAAAAAATATTGTTGAAAATCTCAGCAGGAAGGATGTCATGAACTAGTTCTACAATATTATAAGATTATAAGGTAATTGCTTGCTAATGATAATTTTAAGAAAATGATTTGGAGTTTAGGAAAAAAACAAAAAGGTTAAAAGAAAAAAAACACTGCCTGTATCCTATAAGCTTTTATATTTGTCTTCAGGGATTTAAAATTTGACTGCGTAGTTCCTGTAATCAATCCATTTTGTGTTTTCTAGGTTTATTAAAAGATTCAGTACCTAACAAGTGGGTGGATGCTATTAGCAAATGTGACTGGAAGAAATTTTATGGAACAAAAGAGACTTCAAACTAATCCACAGAAGCATCTTGATATATAGGTACATATTTTTACAACAATGCCACTTCCCCCATAAAGAAAATAAAATCCTTCTAAAAAATCAAATTATATTTGCAGCTATCAGTTACTTATCTAACAATCTCAGAAAATTGCCAGAAAAAAATAATTTGCTTATGAGAATTCTTTCACTAAAAAGTAAAGTCAAATAGATACTGCAGTTTCATTTGCTTTTTATGCGTATATCAATCATGAGGACAATTTAGGAAATAACTCATGATATGTATAACAAACTGTCATACATAACATACCAAGAATATTTCCTTGCTATACAAATGAATGTATTCCTCGCTTTACAGAATAAATAATATATTGTAGCTTGCTTGTCTATAAAGAAGAAAAAAACAATGTTTTATCATGACCTCATATTAGAAAAAAAAAAAAAATTTTTTTAGTTTTTTTTCATATTACAGTGTTCATATTACAATGTTAAAGCTAAGTTCCAAAGGAGAAAAATAAAACTTCCTAATAGACTGATCTGAAACCTCTAACGACTTAGAACAGTAGGCCAGTCGATGAAAGGCCACGTACTTTAGAATCTTACCCATATGATTCTACCATTCCCAAATGAATTACTAGTTCTACATTAGCAGTTACCTAAACTTTGTTTTTCTCTCTTTAGTGTGAAATGATTTAATAGAGCTGGGCTGCAATATTATATTCACCAGTAAATGCTACAATTTAACTTAAGATCTACAATATCTACCAGAAAATTGCTTAGTTTTCAGAGTTCAGGGAACATGCACACATACATGCATATATGTATGTGTGAGTGCCTTTTTCTTTCCTCATGGATATTATAAATTTAAAATTCTCTACATTAAGTTTTCTTCAAAAAAAAAAGTACATTTCAAATTGGTATATTAGAGACTATTATTTCTTCTGCAGGTAGTGTTTCTGCTACCTCACGGGGCCTTTTCTTCTCAGACTTCTTTCCTAGCTCCTCTTGCTAGCTTCTAAAAGTTGGAATGAATATGATAACAGCCCAGCTATCTTCCCTTTTTTTCTCTACAGGTTCGCCATAGGCAATCTCACATAGTCCTATAGCTTTAAATACCACCTAGGTGCTAAAGACTACCAAATTTATATCACCTGCCTCGACTTTTCCTCTGAACTGCCAACTTTCATTTCCAACTTCCTATATATGGCAGTCCACTTGGCTATTTATTACCATCTCAAACTAAACATGTCCAAAACAGAGCTCTTGATTCTTTTCCCCAAAGCCTGATCTTTTACCAGTCTTCAGACCTTAGTAAATGGCCCCATCACCCATCCAGTACCCAGGTAAAAAACCTAGAAGTCATCCTCCTTTCTCCCTTCTCTTACGCTCCATACTCAATCCATCAACAAGACCTATCAACTATACCCACTAATTATATCCCACCTCCACTGTTTTTTTTTCCACTGCTGTTAGTGGTGAAGTGGTTAAAAGCTCAGCTGCTAATTAAAAGGTCAGCAGTTCAAATCCACCAGCTGCTCCTTGGAAACCCTTTGGACAGTTCTACTTTGTCGTTAGGGTTGCTATGAGTTGGAATCGACTTGATGGAAACAGATTCCACTGTTGCAATCTCAGCATCTCATTCCACCATGTCTCTTCTAGATCACATCCGCCAAATCTCTATCCACTCTAAATAATACCTCCACACAGCATTATATCATTCTTCAGGTGAAAACTTTTCAGATGCTCCACTGCAACAGGTATAAAAACCACACTCTCTACCACCATCTGCAAGACCCTCCCTCTAGGAAGCAGCTCCTGTCTACCCGTTCCACAGTCCCACTCACCTACCATGCTCCAGCCATACTGGCCTTCTTTTTGGACCTCAAACACAAGCCACTTATTCAGTTTCCTGCTCCCCACCTGCTCTCCCCTCTGTCTTGATGTAGCTATCTCCCATCAATCAGGCTCCATCTCCGGTGTCACTTCCTCAGAGGCCTTCCCTGACCACTCAAGCAAGGCAGTGCCTTGCCAGTGGCTGCTCACACATACTGTCTCTCTAGCTTGGTACCCCATTTTACTTTATAACACTTATCACTCTCTGAAATTACCTAAACATCAGATTAAGTGGTTACTGCCTAGCTTTCCACAAGAGCAGGAACTTCTGCCTATCTCATTTACCTCGCTTACTTCACTAAATCCCCAATTTCTTAAATCATTTACTGAAGAATTTATCTGCTCCCCAGTGACAGGGGATGCCAACTTTATTTAAAGATAGACAGGTAAGTGGATACGTCTGGGGATTCCACCTTGTTTCTTTGATCTGTCTCTCTAAAGATAGGGTTCTGAATTGCTTAAGACTAAACTTGTATGTTCTGGACATTGTAATAAAGAAAATAGAAGAATCCACATAACAAGTTCATGAAGATGTGGGAAATAATCTCATTAATAATAACAACAACGTTATTCACTAAGAGCTTTCTATGCAAGGCGTACTGTTCCAAAGGCTTTATATGACTGATTTAATCCTTATAAACAACCCCATAAAGTAGATAGAATCATGATTCTATTTTAGAGATGTGAGATCTGAGGCATAACTCAGTAGATGAAATGAGCTTCTACTCATCATCAATTAGCAACACAGAAAGTAGAAGTTGTACTTCATTTTAATGATATTTGGCAGAGTTGTAATTTAGTAGCATTTAGTTGAGTTGCAATTCATTAATGTGTTCCTGATATTAGATGTGGCAACAGAAAATTTTTTTATGGTGGGAAAATATAAATTAAGACACCTTCTGTAAAGTTTATAATTGTTTTCAGGTAGTAAGTTTGGCTAGAGGCTGTAAGATTAAAAAAAAAAAAAAAGATAAAACATACACACACAACCCCATACTATATTATCACAAAGAGAATTCTATTCAAACACATAATACAAATATAGATCTTCTAAAATTAGTACTTTCTAGAGAACAAATCGGTACATGCTATACATTATACCTGCTCCCTATCAGGTGAAATTAAAATACAAACTTCATGCCCTTAGGTTAGGTTTCTGCAAAGACTGGGAGGCCCTCAAGCTGTAAGTTAGGTAAATCACTACTGCCCACTCCAGCCGTAACAATGCTACTTAGATGGGCAGTCACTGCGAATGATTCACCAGAACACAGAGTTACATTCTGATGATTATATGGATCCACTTGTCCACCAGAAGAGTTAAGTCAGAATGAAGACAGAAATGATAGATAACAGAAGCCTATGAATGTTCTATTAAGCAAAATCCCTTCAGTGAAGGCAATTTACAGTGGTGTTTTATCACATAAACAATAGTAGCAACACTAGAATTTCATTATTCATAAACTAAAGACGAAATATCATCTTTAACTGAAGAATACTCAGGTATTACCACTGTGAGAGAATTTTCTCCTACATATCAATCCTGTAGTTATAAAGCATTAATGCCCAATACTTGCTACAGTCAGGAAAAACACCTTACTTTTTTCTACAGATATTTTGACTCACAGTATTATTTTCTGAGGGCTGAAACTGAAATTTAGTTTTTATATGATCCTTATGTATCAAAATAATTGAAAGTAAAAGCTTTGCTCTGAAAACCAGAATCAAAATGTTCTTATGTACTTTACTGAAGTTAAAAGGATTATCTTATAATAAACCAGAAAAACAGTGCCAGCCAGCAATCTAGAAGAATTCACATAAATATTTTTATTTTTTTACCAAACATTTAAATACTTATTTTGCTAAACTAAGTAACAGGCCTCCTGGTTTGCTCCCTAACAGGTGAAAATGAGCATGTTCCCTCTCCCAGTCCTCTCCTGATGAGTCAAAGGGTAGAGGTTGGGATAAATCTAATAACTAATCTGGTATAGTCACCATAGTTCTTTGTCATCTGGAATATTCTTTTCACGCTGAAAAGCAGTGTTTCTGATATCCATGACTAATAAAAAATAATTTCAAAGTGCTTCAGGCCACATCTGAAATGGCACTCAATGATCCAAAGGTTAACCTCCATCTGGATGGAGTGCATACGGCCATGTTTCTAGCACATTCATTCAAAATGACACAGCAGAAATAATATTTTCTCCCATAATCTCTCACAAAGGCACAGGAGAGAATACTGCATGCTGAGGAGTTTATCATTTTTAGGTTATTTTCACATAAAACTGAAAGGCAACATTGTATACTGGCATAGAGCACACACTATGAGCTAGTTGGCCTGAGTTTTAATTTGACTCCAAAAGTCACTTGCTATGAAGTCTCTGTGCCTCAGCTGCCTTATCTGTAAAATGGGAGTAGTGATAATATCACCTCATTATAAGGATTAAATGAGTAAACATTTGCAAAGCATTTAGAACAGGGTCTAACACACAGTATTATGTGTTTGATAAATAAAAACTAAAAATAAAACTGGCTTTGTTAGAAAAAACCATTTTGCTAAAAAGATATTTTTAGGTAATTAACATATTAGGGAACATATCCCAATTGGAAAAAGCTTATCTATATTTACCTTGCTTGATTTAAGAACTTTAATTTGTTCTTCAAAAACGGTGTCTTTATTCTTTTCAAGAAAGCCTTCACACTGGTATTCCACCTAAAAACATGGAAAAATCTCCTTAACTAAAAAAACTTTTGAATAGATATTATCATCATAAACAACAAAAATATACTCAGGCTATCTATACAGCTCTCAGCAAAGTGGAATCGTCAGTTTTATTTTAAGAAACAAGTATAGTTTTTACTAGTAAGAATGTATGTTAACTCTACAGTAAAGTTTCCAAATGTTTTGCCTAAGGAACAGTGGGAGTGCTGACTAATTGTGGTTCAAAAGATTTTCCCAACTCTTGGCTAAGCAGACTCCTAAGAAGTTGGTCCTCTCCTCCCATGCTGGCCAAACAGAGTGCCTCCAAGGCTGACCCAATGCATCTCCTTCTATCCAGCTCACCACCTGGCAGAGCTAAGCCCCTGCTGGGAAGAGAAGGGATGAAGCAGGAGAGAGGATCAGGAGGAACAGATGGCTCTCTGACAGGGAGAACATTTGAAAAGCTGGTGATGGATAGTGGTAGGGGTTGGGAAAATAGTGTATGATGGGTGAAAATGTACTACTGAAGAACAGCTTATCCTATTCCTACTGCCAAAATTCCAGCAGCACCAGCCATTTTCGACTCATGGGCTCCACAGCCTGTACCACACAACCCTGGTCACTCAAAGTTTCTGGCCAGGGTTAAAGGTGACCTGGAAAGCCCTCAAACCCTGAAAGGGGCCTCAGAAGCATACCCCAAGGTCTTCCCTAAAAATTAGGCTTGTGGTTCCTGATTTGCTAAGGAAGCTAGAGAGCTTGTGAAGCAGCAAGTCTGCATACCTTATCGGGAGGGACACAGAGAATTAACCACAAAGGGTGAGACCAGTGCACAGTCTCTACTCTGAACCCCTTAGGGCCAAACAGGCTACAAAACTAAGAGTTTCTCAGAAGTCTAGTAATGTAGTATGTACATACACCATTTTGTAATACCTCCAGCAGTCCCTGAGGTAGCAATCTTTAATCACATCATTCATATTTCTATAATGAAATGTGTATAAACACCTTCAGTGGGATAAATAAAGACTACAAATAACTTCACGTTAGTTCAGGTCAGAGATCAGGGCTAGCCACCAAAAGAGTTATAAAAAGACTTGGTTTTCAGAGCTTTCTGGACTTTTGAATAATAGACAGAGGATTGTAGACTCCCATTTATTTCAGAACATAATTCTATTTAAACAAAAGAAGAGAAGGAAGGCAAGGCCAAGATGGCAGAGTACTCAGATGCTTCCTGTGGTCCCTCTTACAATGATGATCCAAAAAAATGAGTGAATCATTATATGTAACAATCTAGGAGCCTGAATATCAAAGAAAAAGTTGAGAAATCAGACTGGGCAGCAATGGGAGGGAAACACGGTTCAGAAGCAGTGAGGAGTTCCAACACCTGACCTGGCCAGTATCAGCACCCTGCAGCCTGAATCAGTTGGCGTGCACGGTGAGGCAAGCAGTGGTGCTTGGGACGAGTTCTGCACATCAGGAGAGATAGAGCAGCGGAAAGACTGCTCAAGCTTCCAGAACCAGCGAGAAACAGTGCTCAATCAGTGAAAGGTAAGTACAAGCGTCTAACCTACCACACAGATTAAAAAAAAAAAAACCCTTTTGGGAAGTACCTTTCTTCCATTTACCTGCCCTCAAACCACTCTGCTCCAAGTCCCAGTCTGGCCTCAGCGATTGCTGCACTCCCTAGGCTGGAAGTAGGATCTGTCAAGTGCCCTAAGTCACTCTCTAAATTTGGAGGGAGAACAAATTAACAAACAGTAAAATGTAATCTGCCAGTTCCCCTACGCCAGGAAACTCAGAGCAGGCACAGCCCCTTTCCCTAGGCATAGGCATAAGGGGTCCACAGACTTTGAATGCCTTTCACCCCTGCTTAGACCTGGGTGGGCCATTTCAACAGAGTAGGCCCTCACTAGCACAGTTCAAAAGGGCATATACCTGAAGCCTATTTTTAATTGTATCAGCTATATAAGGGAAAGAGGCAGATTTGTGACATGACACCGCCCTGCCCATTAAACAGGGTCCTCACCTAGCCACATCAGGGGCCTGTGGACTGGTGGATCCACCCACTCCACAAAGCCACCCATGACAGGGGACCAAGAATAAGTGGTGATTCTCAACCCTTACAACCAACAGCACTGGGTTCCCACAGTCCGCCTGCAAAACTCACCTACCTACGTATTCTAGGGAACACGGACAGACCTTCCACCAAGACAGGGGCAGCAGTCAGACTCCAGCCTTGATAAGCACATGAACTCCTACTGCAGCCAGACACCTGTGCCTAATCTAATCACCCTTACCTGACTAGGACTGTAGTTGAGAGCCTCCACCATGCACTCAGTGACCGACAACCTTAGACACATGAGCTAAATCCATACAAGAAAATTAGATGGATTCCTAGGCTCACAATACCTAGTAACAGTTATAGCCACCTGAAGACAGGAGGCGAGAGCTCCAAAGACACCAATAATCAAGCCAGCTCACACCACCAGTCCATTTTGGCATATCAAAAGAAAACAAATCAAGAAGCTAGGGCAGAGAAAGCAAACATAAAATGAAAAAGTATAATAACTTACTAATGGCTCAGAGACAACAGTCAATATCAAATCATATAAAGAGGCAGATCATGACGACTTCAGCAAGCCACCAAAACAAAGATTCAAAAAACATTCTGGAGGAAGAGATTTTCTTGGAATTACCAGAGGTAGAATTCAAAAGATTAATGTACAGAGCTGTTCAAGAAATCAGGAAGATCAGGCAAAAAGCAAAAGAAACCAAAGAACACACAAACCAAAAGAAAATTTAAGAAGGTTATATAAGAGCATAATGACAAATTTAACAGGCTACAAGAATCTATATAGAGACAGAAAACAGAAATTCAAAAGATTAACGATAAAATTTCAGAATTAGAAAACTCAATACACAGTCATAGAAGCAGAATTGAGGCAATGGAAGTCAGAATTAGCACGACTGAGGATAAAGCACTTGACACCAATTTGAGGAAAAAATCAGATAAAAGAATTTTAATAAAATGAAAAAAGCCTAAGAATTATGTGGAATTCCATCAACAAGAAGAACCAACGTGTGACTGGACTACCAGAACTGGGGCGGGGGAGGGGGGAGGATGGTAACAGAGCATACACAGATAACTGCTAAAGGTTTGTTGGCAGAAAACTTCTCTGATACTATGAAAGATGAGAAAATATCTATCCAAAAAGCTCATTAAAACCCACACAAGGCAGACCCCAAGAGAAAGTCACCAAGACATATTATAATCAAACTTACCAAAACCAGAGATAAAGAGAGAGCTAGGGATAAAAAAAAAAAAAAAAATCTTCACAAAAGAGACTCAATAAGACTAAGCTCTGACTACTTAGCAGAAAGCACACATGCAAGACAATGGAATGACATATATAAAGCCTTAAGGGAAAAAAATTGCAGGCAAGAATTATATATCTGGCAAAACTATCTCTCAAATATGATGGAAAAATTAGGACATTTTCCAGATAAAAAAAAATTATAAAATTTGTAAAAACCAAAACAAAATTACAAGAAATACTAAAGGCAGTACATTGGTCGGAAAATCAATAACATCAGGTAAAAACTCAAGACTAGAACACAGGATAAAACAATAAGATATCAACACAGATAGGGTAGCCACACAAATAAATCAAAGCTAAACACTGAAAGTAGAGTAGCAGAGATGTCAAAATATATAAGACGACAACATTGAAACAAAAAAGACGAACTAAATAATGTAGACGTAGATCTTTCAATGGAGAAGAAGTAAAGGCGATATAAAGAAATAATATATTGGTTTCAACTTAGAAAAACAGGTAAATATATTGGTTTAAACTTGGAAAAACACGGAATTATATCTCGTAATTCCAAAAAGGACACTAACAATCCTACACATCAAAATGAAAAACAAAATGTAAAGACTCAGAAAATACAAAATCAACAACAATGAAAAAGATGAAACAAAAATACATTAAGAAAAATGACTCAGCACAAAAAATCAAGTGGAAAAAAGAAACTGTAAATATCACACACACACACAAAATATAAAAATGACAGCACTGGGGGGCGGAGCCAAGATGGCGGACTAGGTAGACGCTACCTCGGATCCCTCTTGCAACAAAGACTCGGAAAAACAAGTGAATCGATCACATACATAACAATCTACGAACCCTGAACAACAAACACAGATGTAGAGACAGAGAACGAACAAATACGGGGAAGCAGCAACTGTTTACGGAGACTGGAGCCAGCGTACCAGTCAGGTAACCTTGGCGCCGGGCTTAGGGCTGGGCCCAGGGGACCTGAACTCAAAAATATTGCAGCGCAAACAAGGGAAGCAGCCCAACCTCCCTGAACTCACCCCGGGAAGGGGCCCAGCCAGTCCACGCATGCGGCGTGGCAACACGGCTGGTGGGAGAAGTCCCCGGGAGGCAGTGACTGGTTTTGGAGCCGGGAGTGCAGCATGCCAGCAGGGGAACCTTGACGCTGGGCTTTGGACTTGCAGTGGAGGATCTGACCGCAGCTTCAGCGGGCCAGACCCTCGGGGGCAATCTCCACACAGCCAGCACACATAGGCGACACGCCCCTCGGGAATCTCAGATAAAATAGTCATTCCAAGCAAGATAAGCAATTGTGGCTATATTCCGAGGTGCTACTCTCCTATTTCTCTGAACCCTGCCCCACCCTTCCCAGGCGGCTTCATTAACATTGGAATTTCCTGAGCCAGAGGGAGAATGGCTCCGGCTCCGCGGTGGCTTTGCTTTTCCCCTTTTTTTTTTCTTCTTTTCCTAACCCATTCTTCCGGCCTGAGAGAAGGAACCACAAAAAACCCAGGGACCAAAAATCCATCCCTAATTGGACTAAAAACACAGAACCAGCTACAGCCAAGCATATATGATCCAAATCTCGGACCTTCATCCTTATAGGGAACAAGGTGGCGGTTATAAACCAAAGGCAGTTCTGATAGGGATCTGACTGCATTTTTTTTAGCGGATTTTCTGGAAAAACAAGTTTCCCAGTGATGGCTCGGAAACAGCAGTCGGTATCAAACCACATAAAGAAGCAGACCATGACAGCTTCTACAACCCCCCAAACAAAAGCATCAAAATCTTTCCCAAATGAAGATACAATCCTGGAATTATCAGATACAGAATATAAAAAACTAATTTACAGAATGCATCAAGACATCAGAAACGAAATAAGGCAAACTGCAGAAAAAGCCAAGGAACACACTGATAAAACAGTTGAAGAACTCAAAAAGATTATTCAAGAATATAGTGGAAAAATTAATAAGTTGCAAGAATCCATAGAGAGACAGCATGTAGAAATCCAAAAGATTAATAATAAAATTACAGAATTAGACAACACAATAGGAAGTCAGAGGAGCAAACTCGAGCAATTAGAATGCAGACTGGGACATCTGGAGGACCAGGGAATTAACACCAACATAGCTGAAAAGCAATCAGATGAAAGAGTTAAAAAAAATGAAGAAACCCTAAGAATCATGTGGGACTCTATCAAGAAGGATAACTTGCGTGTGATTGGAGTCCCAGAACAGGGAGGGAGGACAGAAAATACAGAGAAAATAGTTCAGGATCTGCTGACAGAAAACTTCCCTGACATTATGAAAGACGAAAGGATATCTATCCAAGAGGATCATCGAACCCCATTTAAGATTGATCCAAAAAGAAAAACACCAAGACATATTATCATCAAACTTGCCAAAACCAAAGATAAAGAGAAAATTTTAAAAGCAGCCAGGGAGAAAAGAAAGGTCTCCTTCAAGGGAGAATCAATAAGAATAAGTTCAGACTACTCAGCAGAAACCATGCAGGCAAGAAGGCAATGGGATAACATATACAGAGCACTGAAGGAGAAAAACTGCCAGCCAAGGATCATATTTCCAGCAAAACTCTCTCTGAAATATGAAGGCGAAATTAGGACATTTACAGATAAACACAAGCTTAGAGAATTTGCAAAAACCAAACCAAGGCTACAAGAAATACTAAAGGATATTGTTGGGTCAGAAAACCAATAATATCAGATACCAGCACAACACAAGGTCACAGAACAGAGCATCCTGATATCAACTCAAATAGGGAAATCACAAAAACAAATTAAGATTAATTAAAAAAAAAAAATGCTCAAAACAGGAAATCATTGAAGTGAATATGTAAAAGACCACAATAATCAAAAAGAGGGACTAAATACAGGAGGCATAGAACTGCCATATGGAGAGTGATACAAAGCGATATAGAACAATACAAGTTAGGTTTTTACTTAGAAAAATAAAGGTAAATATTAAGGTAACCACAAAGAGGTATAACAACTCCAGAACTCAAGATAAAAGCCAAGAAAAACGTAATGACTCAACAAACAAAAAGTCAAACACTACAAAAATGAGGATCTCACAATTTGCTAAGAAAAACATCTCAGCACAAAAAAGTAAGTGGAAAAATGAAATTGTCAACAACACACATACAAAGGCATCAAAATGACAACACTAAACACTGATTTATGTATAATTATGCTGAATGTAAATGGACTAAATGCACCAATAAAGAGACAGAGAGTCTCGGACTGGATAAAGAAACACGATCCGTCTATATGCTGCCTACAAGAGACACACCTTAGACTTAGAGACACACACAAACTAAAACTCAAAGGATGGAAAAAAATATATCAAGCAAACAATAAGCAAAAAAGAAGAGGAGTAGCAATATTAATTTCTGACAAAATAGACTTTAAACTTAAATCCACCACAAAGGATAAAGAAGGACACTACATAATGATAAAAGGGACAATTGATCAGGAAGACATAACCATATTAAATATTTATGCACCCAATGACAGGGCTTGCAATATACAAAAATCAAATTTTAACAGAACTGAAAAGTGAGATAGACACCTCCACAATTATAGTAGGAGACTTCAACACACCACTTTCGGAGAAGGACAGGACATCCAGTAAGAAGCTCAATAGAGACACGGAAGACCTAATTGCTACAATCAACCAAATTGACCTCATAGACTTATACAGAACACTCCACCCAACAGCTGCAAAGTATACTTTCTTTTTCTAGCGCACATGGAACATTCTCTAGAATAGACCACATATTAGGTCATAAAACAAACCTTTGCAGAATCCAAAACATCAAAATATTACAAAGCATCTTCTCAGACCACAAGGCAATAAAACTAGAAATCAATAACAGAAAAACTAGGGAAAAGAAATCAAATACTTGGAAAATGAACAATACCCTCCTGAAAAAAGACTGGGTTATAGAAGACATCAAGGAGGGAATAAGGCAATTCATAGAATGCAACGAGAATGAAAATACTTCCTATCAAAACCCCTGGGACACAGCAAAAGCAGTGCTCAGAGGCCAATTTATATCAATAAATGCACACATACAAAAAGAAGAAAGAGCCAAAATCAGAGAACTGTCTCTACAACTTGAACAAATAGAAAGTGAGCAACAAAAGAATCCATCAGGCACCAGAGGAAAACAAATCATCAAAATTAGAGCTGAACTAAATGAATTAGAGAACAGAAAAACAATTGAAAGAATTAACAAAGCGAAAAGCTGGTTCTTTGAAAAAATTAACAAAATTGATAAACCATTGGCTAGACTGACTAAAGAAATACAGGAAAGGAAACAAATAACCCGAATAAGATACGAGAAGTGCCACATCGCAACAGACCCAACTGAAAATAAAAGAATCATATCGGATTATTACGAAAAATTGTACTCTAACAAATTTGCAAACCTAGAAGAAATGGATGAATTCCTGGAAAAACACTACCTACCTAAACTAACACATTCAGAAGTACAACAACTAAATAGACCCGTAACAAAAAAAGAGATTGAAACAGTAAACAAAAAAAGAGATTGAAACGGTAATCAAAAAACTCCCAACAAAAAAAAGCCCTGGCCCGGACGGCTTCACTGCAGAGTTCGACCAATTTTCAGAGAAGCCTTAACACCACTACTGCTAAAGGTATTTCAAAGCATAGAAAATGACGGAATACTACCCAACTCATTTTATGAAGCCACCATCTCCCTGATACCCAAACCAGGTAAAGACATCACAAAAAAAGAAAATTACAGACCTATATCCCTCATGAACATAGATGGAAAAATCCTCAACAAAATTCTAGCCAATAGAATTCAACAACATATCAAAAAAATAATTCACCCCAACCAAGTGGGATTTCTACCAGGTATGCAAGGCTGGTTTAATATTAGAAAAACCATTAATGTAATCCACCATATAAATAAAACAAAAGACAAAAACCACACGATCTTATCAATTGATACAGAAAAGGCATTTGACAAAGTCCAACACCCACTTATCACAAAAACTCTCACCAAAATAGGAATTGAAGGAAAATTCCTCAACATAATAAAGGGCATCTATGCAAAGCCAACAGCCAACATCACTCTAAATGCAGAGAACCTGAAAGCATTTCCCTTGAGAACGGGAACCAGACAAGGATGCCCTTTATCACCGCTCTTATTCAACATTGTGCTAAAAGTCCTAGCCAGAGCAATTAGGATAGACAAAGAAATAAAGGGCATCCGGATTGGCAAGGAGGAAGTAAAATTATCTCTATTTGCAGATGACATGATCTTATACACAGAAAACCCTAAGGAATCCTCTAGAAAACTACTGAAACTAATAGAAGAGTTTGGCAGAGTCTCAGGTTATAAGATAAACATATAAAAATCACTTGGATTCCTCTATGTCAACAAAAAGAACATCGAAGAGGAAATCACCAAATCAATACCATTCACAGTAGCCCCCAAGAAGATAAAATACTTAGGAATAAAACTTACCAAGGATGTAAAAGACCTATACAAAGAAAACTACAAAGCTTTACTACAAGAAATTAAAAAGGACATACTCAAGTGGAAACAGATACCTTGCTCATGGATAGGAAGACTTAACATAGTAAAAATGTCTATTCTACCAAAAGCCATCTATACATACAATGCACTTCCGATCCAAATTCCAATGTCATTTTTTAAGGTGATAGAGAAATAAATCACCAACTTCATATGGAAGGGAAAGAAGCCTCGGATAAGCAAAGCATTACTGAAAAAGAAGAAGAAAGTGGGCGGCCTCACTCTACCTGATTTCAGAACCTATTATACAGCCACAGTAGTCAGAACAGCCTGGTATTGGTACAACAACAGGCACATAGACCAGTGGAACAGAATTGAGAACCCAGATATAAATCCATCCACATATGAGCAGCTGATATTTGACAAAGGCCCAGTGTCACTTAATTGGGGAAAAGACAGTCTTTTTAACAAAAGCTGCTGGCATAACTGGATACCCATTTGCAAAAAAAATGAAACAGGACCCATACCTCACACCAAGCACAAAAACTAACTCCAAGTGGATCAAAGACCTAAACATAAAGACTAAAACGATAAAGATCATGGAAGAAAAAATAGGGACAACCCTAGGAGCCCTAATACAAGGCATAAACAGAATACAAAACATTACCAAAAATGATGAAGAGAAACCAGATAACTGGGAGCTCCTAAAAATCAAACACCTATGCTCATCTAAAGACTTCACCAAAAGAGTAAAAAGACCACCTACAGACTGGGAAAGAATTTTCAGCTATGACATCTCCGACCAGCGCCTGATCTCTAAAATCTACATGATTCTGTCAAAACTCAACCACAAAAAGACAAACAACCCAATCAAGAAGTGGGCAAGGGATATGAACATGCACTTCACTAAAGAAAATATTCAGGCAGCTAACAGATACATGAGAAAATGCTCTCGATCATTAGCCATTAGAGAAATGCAAATTAAAACTACGATGAGATTCCATCTCACTCCAACAAGGCTGGCATTAATCCAAAAAACACAAAATAATAAATGTTGGAGAGGCTGCGGAGAGATTGGAACTCTTATACACTGCTGGTGGGAATGTAAAATGGTACAACCACTTTGGAAATGTATCTGGTGTTATCTTAAACAGTTAGAAATAGAACTACCATACAACCCAGAAATCCCACTCCTGGGAATATACCCTAGAGAAACAAGAGCCTTCACACAAACAGATATATGCACACCCGTGTTTATTGCAGCTCTGTTTACAATAGCAAAAAGCTGGAAGCAACCAAGGTGTACGTCAACGGATGAATGAGTAAATAAATAGTGGTATATTCACACAATGGAATACTATGCATCGATAAAGAACAGTGACGAATCTGTGAAACATTTCATAACATGGAGGAACCTGGAAGGCATTATGCTGAGCGAAATTAGTCAGAGGCAAAAGGACAAATATTGTATAAGACCACTGTTACAAGATTTTGAGAAATAGTATAAACTGAGAAGAACACATACTTTTGTGGTTACGAGGTGGGGGAGAGAGGAAGGGAGGGAGAGGGTTTTTCACTGATTAATTAGTAGATAAGAACTGCTTTAGGTGAAAGGAAGGACAACACTCAATACATGGAAGGTCAGCTCAACTGGACTGGACCAAAAAGCAAAGAAGTTTCCGGGATAAACTGAATGCTTCAAAGGTCAGCAGAGCAATGGCGGGGGTTTGGGGACCATGGTTTGAGGGGACTTCTAAGTCAATTGGCAAAATAATTTTATTATGAAAACATTCTGCATCCCACTTTGAAATGTGGCGTCTGGGGTCTTAAATGCTAAGAAGCAGCCATTTAAGATGCATCAATTGGTCTCAACCCACCTGGAGCAAAGGAGAATGAAGAACACCAAGGTCACATGACAACTAAGAGCCCAAGAGACAGAAAGGGCCACATGAACCAGAGACCTACATCATCCTGAGACCAGAAGAACTAGTTGGTGCCCGGCCACAATCGATGACTGCCCTGACAGGGAGCACAATAGAGAACCCCTGAGGGAGCAGGAGATCAGTGGGATGCAGACCCCAGATTCTCATAAAAAGACCAGACTTAATGGTCTGACTGAGGCTGGAGGAATCCCGGCGGTTATGGTCCCCAAATCTTCTGTTGGCACAGGATAGGAACCATTCCCGAAGACAACTCATCAGACATGAAAGGGACTAGACAGTGGGTAGGAGAGAGATGCTGATGAAGAGTCAGCTAATTATATCAGGTGGACACTTGAGACTGTGTTGGCATGTCCTGTCTGGAGGGGGGATGGGAGGATAGAGAGAATTGGAAGCTGGCAAAATTGTCACGAAAGGAGAGACTGGAAGGGCTGACTCATTGGGGGAGAGCAAGTGGGAGTACGGAGTAAGATGTATATAAACTTATATGTGACAGTCTGACTTGATTTGTAAACGTTCACTTGAATCTCAATAAAAGTTAATAAAAAAAAAAGACAGCACTAAACTCATACCTATCAATAATAACACTGAATGTAAATGGACTAAATGCACCAATAAAGAGACAAACAGAGGCAGAAGTGATAAAAAAACATGATCTGTCTATATGCTGCCTACAAGAGACACACCTTAGATTCAAATACACAAACTAAACCTCAAAGGATGGAAAAAAATACATCAAGTAAACAACAATCAAGAAAGAGCAGTGAATATGAAGGTGGAGCCAAGATGGTGGAATAGACAGACGCTTCCGGCGAGCCCTCTTTACAACAAAGACCCGAAAAATCAAGTGAAACGAGTATATTTCTGAGAAGCTGGGAGCCCTGAGCATCAGAGGAAAGCTTAAATAACGAACTGAAGGGCAGGGGGAGGAAGAGACCGTTCAGAAGTGGTGAGGAGTTACCAGACGTGAATTGCGGGGAGCCCTCAGGCACCATTCCTGGAGCAGCGGCGGCAGTGGGCTGTAACTAGCGTTGGGCCGCAGTTTCCTCAGGGAGAAGCAGCCAGCCACACAGCCTACTCACACCTCCAGAGCCTGAGGAGAATGGCGCTCTCGGCAAAAACTAAGTACTTGCATATATTTCACCACACCCCCCACCTCCCACCCCCAAGCTGCCCTCAGTGGCTGAATCCCTGGGCATGAGACAGGTCCTGTTGAGCACCTAGAACCATCCTCCCAGCCTCAGATAATGAAAAAACTTACAATTAGGGGGAAAAGATAATTTGTTAGCTCCATTAACTGGGGGAGCTCAGGACAGGAAAAGCTCCTGTCCAGGCATAAGCCGTCAGTGGACTTTGAGCACCTTTCCCTTCTGCATGCACCTGTGTAGGCCTATTTCGGGAGAGTAGGCCCTTGTTGGCAGACTCCAACCATTTCAGCTGTGCGGTGGAGAGGTGGGTGTTTGAGGTTTGACATTGCTTTGCCTATTAAAAAAGGTCCTCACCTACCCAAATCAGGGACTTAAGGACTGGTAGCTCCACTCAGGTCGCCCAGCACCCATGACAGGGGTCCAAGGATAACTGGTACCTCCAGTCCTTACAACCAAAAACTTTGGGTGCCCATGGTCCGTCTGCAGAACCCACCCACCCGTACACTCTAGGGAACAGGGACGCATTTTCCTCAGAGACACTCGGGGGTTGGTTCTCAACCCCCTGCCTTGTTCAGAGCATGACCACCTGCTGCAATCAGATACCGGTATATACGCCAATCACCCTTTCCCCTCTAAGAATGTAGGACAGAGCCTGTACCACACACTTGATGATTAGCTACCTGGAAACCTGAGCAGAATTCATACAAGTAAACTAAATGGACTCCCAGACTAATATACCTGATAACAGTCCTAGCCAGCTGGGGACACGATATCAGAGCTCTAAAGGTGAAAGTAATCAAGCTAGCTCACTCAAGCAGCCCATAGGGGTAGACCAAAACAAAAGCAAGCAGCTACGACACAGTAAGCAAGCATAAAATAATACAATAACTTATAGATGGCTCAGAGACAACAGTCAATATCAAATCACATAAAGAAACAGACCATGATCACCTCAAAAGGCTCTCAAAACAAAGAACCCAGGGATCTTCTAGATGAAACTGCATTCCTGGAACTACCAGATGCAGAATACAAAAGCTTAATATACAAAACCCTTCAAGACATCAGGAAGGAAATCAGGCAATACGCAGAAGAAGCCAAGGAACACGCAGGTAAACCAACTGAAGAAATTAGAAAGATTATTCAGGAACATAATGAAAAGTTTAATAAGCTGGAAAAATCTATAGACAGACAACAATCAGATATTCAGAAGATTAACAAACTACACAAGTAGACAATTCAATAGAAAGTCAGAGGAGCAGAATTGAGCACGTAGAAGACAAAATTTCTGAAGTTGAAGATAAATCACTTGGCCCTAATATTTGAAGAAAAATCAGATAAAACAATTTAAAAAAAAAAAAAGAAAACTTAAGAATTATGTGAGACTCTATTAAGAGAAATAACATACGAGTGATTGGAGTACCAGAACAGGGAGGGATAACAGAAAATATAGAGAAAATTGTTGAAGATTTGTTGGCAGAAAACTTCCCTGATAATGTGAAAGATGAGAAGATATCTGTCCAAGATGCTCATCGAACGCCACATAAGGTAGATGTTAAAAGAAAGTCACCAAAGCATATTATAATCAAACTTGCCAAAACCAAAGATAAAGAGAGAATTATAAGAGCAGCGAGGGATAAAAGAAAAGTCACCTACAAAGGAAAGCCAATAAGAATAAGCTCGGACTCCTCACCAGAAACCATGCAGGCAAGAATGCAACGGGATGACATATTTAAAAATTGAAGGAAAAAAATTCCCTGCCAAGAATCATATACCCAGCAACTGTCTCTTAAATATGAAGGTGAAATCAAGACATTTCCAGATAAACACAAATTGAGGGAATTCATAAAAACCAAATCAAAACTACAAGAAATACTGAAGGGAGTTCTTTGGTTAGAAAATCAATAATACCAGGTATCAAACCAAGACTAGAACACTGGGCAGGGAAACCAGAAGTCAACCCAGACAGGGAAACTCAAAAACACAAAGCAAGATTATAATAAAAAAAAAGCTCAAAACACGGTAACAGCGAAGTTATTATATAAAAGACAACATGAAAATAATAAACAGAGACTAAGAAATGTAATCATACACCTTCCATACAGAGAGGAAGATACGGCGATACAAAGGCACAAAAGTTAGTTTGAAATTTAGAAAAATAGGGGTAAATAATAAGGTAACCACAAAGGACACAAACTATCCTACTCATCAAAATGAAACACAAGGTAAAAATACAGCCTCAGCAGAAACAAAATCAACAACAACAAATATGAGGAAGGACAACATACAAAGAAAATCTACTCAACACATAAAATTAAGTGGGAAAAAGCAACTGTCAACAACACACAAAAAAAGACATCAAAATGATAGCACTAAATTCATACCTATCCATAATTACGCTGAATGTAAATGGACTAAACGCACCAATAAAGAGAGAGAGGCAGGATTGATTAAAAAACAAGATCCGTCTATATGCTGCCTACAGGAGATGCACCTTAGACTTAGAGACACAAACAAACTAAAACTCAAAGGATGGAAAAAAAATATATCAAGGAAACAACAATCAAAAAAGAGCAGGAGTGCCAATATTAATTTCTGACAAAATAGACTTTAAAGTGAAATCCATCATAAAGGATAAGGAAGGACACTATATAATGATTAAAGAGACGATACAGCAAGAAGATACAATGATATTAAATATTTATGCACCCAATGACAAGGCTGCAAGATACAGAAAACAAACTCTATCAGCACTGAAAAGTTAGATAGACAGCTCCACAATAATAGCGGGAGACTTCAACACACCACTTTCGGGAAGCTCAATAAACACACGGAAGATCTAAACGCCACAATCAACCAACTTGACCTCGTAGACATATACAGAACACTCCACCCAACAGCAACCAGGTATACTTTCTTTTCTCATGCACATGGAACATTCTCTAGAATAGACCACATATTAGGTCATAAAGCAAGCCTCAGCAGAATCCAAAACATTGAAATTTTAGAAAGCATCTTCTCTGACCATAAGGCCATAACACTGGAAATCAATAACAAGAAAAGAATCAAACTCTTGCAAACTGAACAATACCCTGCTCAAAAAAGACTGGATTATAGAAGACATTAAGGATGGAATAAAGAAATTCAGAGTATCCAATGAGAATGAAAACACTTCCTATCAGAACCTTTGGGATATAGGAAAAGTGGTGTTCAGAGGCCAATTTATATCAATAAATGCACATATCCAAAAAGAAGAAAGGGCCGACATCAAAGAATTATCCCTAAAAATGGAACAAATAGAAAGAGAGCAACAAAAGAAACCCACAGGCAACAGATGAAAACAAATAATAAAAATTAGAGCTGAACTAAATGAAATAGGAAACCGAAAAACAATTGAAAGAGTTAACAAGACCAAAAGCTCGTTTTTAGAAAAAAATCAACGAAAATGAAAACCCACTGTCCAAACTGACACAAGAAAAACAGGAGAGGAAGCTAATAACACAAATAAGAAATGAGATGGGCGATATTACAACAGACCCAACTGAAATTAAAAGAATCATATCATATTACTATGAAAAATTATACTCTAAAAAATTTGAAAACCTAGAAGAAATGGATGAATTCCTAGAAACACACTACCTACCTAAACTAACACAAACAGAGGTAGAACAACTAAATAGACCCATAACAAAAGAAGAGATTGAAAAGGTAATCAAAAAACTTCCAACAAAAAAAAAAAATCCCTGGTCTGGACAGCTTCACTGCAGAGTTCTACTAAGGTTTCAGAGAATAGTTAACACCACTACTACTAAAGGTATTTCAGAGCATAGAAAAGGATAGAATACTCCCAAACCCATTCTATGAAGCCAACATATCCCTGATACCAAAACTAGGTAAAGACACAACAAGAAAAGAAAATTATAGACCTATATCCCTTTTAAACGTAGATGCAAAAATCCTCAACAAAATTCAAGCCAATAGAATTCAACAACATAACAAAAACATAATTCAACATGACCAAGTGGGATTCATACCAGGTATGCAGGGATGGTTCAACATTAGAAAAACAATTCATGTAATGCACCACATAAATAAAAAAAAAGACAAGAATCACATGATTTTATCAATTGATGCAGAAAAGGCATTTGACAAAGTTCAACACTCATTCATGATAAAAACTCTCAGCAAAATAAGAATAGAAGGAAAACTCCTCAACATAATAAAGGGCATTTATACAAAGCCAACAGCCAACATCACCCTAAATGGAGAGAGCCTGAAAGCATTCCCATTGAGATAGGGAACCAGACAAGGATGTCCTTTATCACCGCTCTTATTCGTCATTGTGGATGTCCTAGCCAGAGCAATTAGGCTAGATAAAGAAATACAGGGCATCCAGATTGGCAAACAAGAAGCAAAAGTATCTCTATCTGAAGATAACACGATCTTATACACAGAAAACCCTTAGGAATCCTTCAGAAAACTACTGAAACTAATAGCAGAGTTCAGCAGAGTATGGGATATAAGACAAACATACAAAAATCAGTTGGATTACTCTACACCAACAAAAAGAACATCGAAGAGGAAATCACCAAATCAATGCCATTTACAGTAGCCCCAATAAGATAAAATACTTAGGAATAAATCTTACCAGACATGTAAAAGACTTATACAAAGAAAACTACAGTATGCTTCTGCAAGAAACCAAAAGAGACTTTCATAAGCGGAAAAACATACCTTGCTCGTGGATAGGAAGACTTAACACTATAAAAATGTCTATTCTACCAAAAGCAAGTTATACATTTAATGCAATTCCGATTGAAATCGCAAGGACATTCTTTAATGAGATGGAGAAAGAAATCGCCAACTTCATATGGAAGGGAAAGAGGCCCCGGATAAATAAGTCATTACTGAAAAAGAAGAACAAAGTGGGAGGCCTTACTTTACCTGAATATAGAACCTATTACACCACCTGATACTGGTACAACAACAGATACATGGACCAATGGAACAGAATTGAGAATCCAGACATAAATCCATCCACATATGAGCAGTCGATATTTGACAAAGGCCCCAAAACAGTTAAATGGGGAAAAGACAGTCTTTTTAACAAATGGTGCTGGCACAACTGGATATCCATATGCAAAAAAACGAAACAAGACCCACACCTCACTTCATGCACAAAAACTAACTCAAAATGGATCAAAGACCTACATATAAAATCTAAAACAATAAAGATCATGGAAGAAAAATTAGGGACAACATTAGGAGCCCTAATACATGGCATAAACAGTATAAAAACATTATTAAGAATGCAGAAGAAAAACTAGATAACTGGGAGCTCCTAAAAATCAAACACCTATGGTCATCCAAAGACTTCGTCAAAGGTGTAAAAAGACTACCTACAGACTGGGAAAAAGCTTTTAGCTATGACATTTCTGATCAGCGCCTGATCTCTAAAATCTACACGATACTGCAAAAACTCAACTGCAAAAAGACAAATAACCCAATTAAAAAATGAGCTAAAGATATGAATAGACACTTCACTAAAGAAGACATTCAGGTAGCTAACAGATACATGAGGAAATGTTCATGATCATTAGCCATTAGAGAAATGCAGATCAAAACTACAATGAGATTTCATCTCACTCTAACCAAGGCTGGCATTAATCCAAACAACACAAAATAATAAATGTTGGAGAGGCTGTGGAGAGATTGGAACACTTATACACTGATGGTGGGAATGTAAAATGGTACAACCACTTTGGAAATCGATTTGGTGCTTCCTTAAAAAGCTAGAAATAGAACTACCATACGATCCAGCAATCCCACTCCTTGGAATATATCGTACAGAAATAAGAGCCTTTACATGAACAGATATATGCACACCCATGTTTAACGCAGCACTGTTTACAATGCTAAATACTAAAGGTATTTCAGAGCACAGAAAAGGATGGAATACTCCCAAACTCATTCTATTAAGGCAGCATAACCCTGATACCAAAACCAGGTAAAGACACCACAAAAAAAGAAAATTGTAGACCAATATCCCTCATGAACATAGATGCAAAACTCCTCAACAAAATTCTAGCCAACAGAACTCAACCAAATATCAAAAAAAACAATTCAACTTGACCAACTGGGATTCATACCAGGTATGCAGGGATAGTTTTACATTAGAAAAACAATCAATGTATTCCACCACATAAATAAACAAAAGACAGGAACCACATGATCTTATCAATTGATGCAGAAAAGGTATCTGACAAAGTCCAACACTTATTCATGAAAAAGACGCTCAGCAAAATACAAATAGAAGGGAAATTCCTTACCATACTAAAGGGCATTTATGCAAAGCCAAGAAACCCCAGCGGCGTAGTGGTTAAGAGCTACGGCTGCTAAACAAAAAGGTTGGCAGTTTGAATCTTCCAGGCGCTTCTTGGAAACCTATAGGGCAATTCTACTTGGTCCTATAGGGTTGCTATAAGTCGGAATCGACTCAAGGGCAACAGGTTTTTTATACAAAGCCAATAGCCAACATCATCCTAAATTGAGGGAGTTTGACAGAACTTCCCTTGAGAATCGGAACGAGACAAGGATGCCCTTTATCACCACTCTTAATCATTGTGCTGGAGGTCCTAGCTAGAGCAATTAGGCTAGAAATAGAATTAAGGACATCCAAATTGGTAAAGGAGGAGTAAAAGTGTCAGAATACAATATAAGCATACAAAAGTCAGTTGGATTCCTCTACACAAACAAAGAGAACTTTAAAGAGGAAATCAACAAATCAATATCATTTACAATAGCCCCCAAGAAGATAAAATACTTAGGAAGAAATCTAACTAGAAATGTAAATGACCTATAGAAAGAAAATTACAAGACACTACTGCAAGAAACAGAAAGAGACCTACATAAGCAGAAAAACAGACCTTGCTCATAGAAGGGAAGACTCAACACTGTAAAAATGTCTCTTCTACCCAAAGCAATCTATATAAACAATGCAATCTCGATCCAAATACCAATGACATTTTTTAAGGAGATGGAGAAACCAATCACCAACTTCGTATGGAAAGGGAAGAGGCCCCAGATAAGTAAAGCATTACTGAAGAAGAAGAACACAGTGGGAAGCTTCATGCTACCTGATTTTAGAACCTATTATACCATCACCATAGTCAAAACAGCCTGGTACTGGTATAACAACAGGTACATAGACTAGTGGAACAGAATTGAGAATTCAGATGTAAATTCATTCACCTATGAGTAGCTGACATTTGACAGAGGCCCCAAGTCTGTTAAATGGGGAAAAGACAGTCTCTTTAACAAATGGTGCTGGCATAACTGGATATCCATCTGCAAAACAATGAAACAAGATCCATACCTCGCACCATACATAAATGGATCAAAGGCCTAAACATAAAATCTAAAATGATAAAGATCATGGAAGAAAAAATAGGGACAATGCTAGGAGCCCTAAAACATGGCATTAACAGAATACAAAACATAACTAACAATGCACAAACAGCAGAAGATAAACTAGATGACTGGCAACTACTAAAAATCAAACACTTATGCTCATCCAAATACTGCCCCGAAAGAGTAAAAAGACAACCTACAGACTGGGAAAAAAATTTTTGGCTACGACATATCTGATCAGGGTCTAATCTCTAAAATCTACAAGATACTGCAAAACCTCAACCACAAGAAGACAACCCAATTAAAAAATGGGCAAAAGACATGAACAGACACTTTACCAAAGAAGACATTTAGGCAGCTAACGGATACCTAAGGAATGCTCATGATCATTAACCATTAGAAAAATGAAATCCAAAGTACAATGAGATACCAGTTCACCCCAGTAAGGCTAGTATTAATCCAAAAATCACAAAATAATAAATGTGGGAGAGGTCATGGAGAGACTGGAACACTTATACACTACTAGTGGGAATGTAAAATGGTACAACAACTTGGCAAATTGATCTAACGCTTCCTTAAAAAGCTAGAAATAGAAGTACCATACGATCCAGCAATCCCACTCTTTGGAATATATCCTAGAGAAATAAGAGCCGTCACAGGAATACATATATGCATACCCATGTTCATTGCAGCACTGTACATGATAGCGAAAAGATGGAAGTAACCAAGGTGCCCATCAACAGATGAATGGATAAATAAATTATGGTATACTCACACAATGGAATACTATGCATCGATAAAGAACAGTGAGGATTCTGTGAAACATTTCATAACATGCAGGAACCTGGAAGGCATTGTGCTGAGTGAAACCAGTCAATTGCAAAAGGACAAATATTGTATGAGACCACTATTATAAGAACTCAAAAAAAGGTTTAAACACAGAAGAAAACATTCTTTGATGGTTAAGAGGGTGGGGAGGGAGGGAGAGGGGAATTTATTAACGAAATAATAGACAAGAATTATCTTAAGTGAAGGGAAGAACAACACACGATACAGGGATGTCGGCACTACTGGACTAAACCAAAAGCTAAGTAGTTTCCTAAACACTTTGAGGGACAGTATAGCAGGGACAGGGGTCTGAGGATCATGGTTTCAGGGGACATCTAGGACAACTGGGAAAACAAAGTTTATTCAGAAAATGTTCTGCATCCCACCTTGGTGAGTGGAGTATGGGGTCTTAAAAAGCCAGCTAGAGACTTCTGGTGAATATGCTGTCATAGACAGAAGCACCACACTGTCCTCCACAGCAAAGATCCAAAAAACTAAGTAAAACAGAGACAAACGTCATTCCTGGAACCTAAAGTGTCAAATGAAGAGATGAAGAGCTTAGCCAAACACCGAATAGAATAAGAAACTGACAGAGAACAGAGAACGAGGAGACATACACGTGGAGGTCCCCTATCAGCTAATGCAGCATGAATTTGCCATCTTGGACTCCTTTCAGAGATCAGTGGACAGGCAGCTTGGGAAAGCAGCTTTGAGGAACAGAGCACATGGTAACCAGCGATACACGCTTTTCCACCCCCCATTCTCTCCCCGCTGCTCCACCTGGCTGCCTGCAGTGGCTCAGCTCGTAGGAAGTGAGTCTGTGCCACTTGAATTCGCCCTGCCCATGTCGGAAATCAGCGGACAGGGAATATGGGAAAGCAGCTTCATGAAGTTCCCAGCAAGAGACAGAGCACGTGGTGACCAGCAATATATGCTTTCCCAACCCCCACCATTCTTCCCCACCTTTGGCCTCCTTTGTTTCCCACTGGCTGCAGTCTCTTGGCCACGAAGCAAGTGCTTCGGCCCTGGGCCACTTGGATTTGCCCTGCCCACACTGGCCAGCTCCCTGAGTGCCATTTGTCTGTTGTTTGCGTTGCTTTTTTCCATCCGTTTTGATTTCTTCTGTGCATTCCATCACATCCCTCACTTTTCTCTTGAACACCTGGCAATGTGTGCCATCTTTGTTTCTTCTTGAAGGGCTGTGAAGCACCCCTAGACTGGGGAACCACTCCCCTAGCCTGTAATACCACACTGGTGGGATTTCTGTGGCTTTAGTTTTTTTTTGCTTTGTTTTGTTCTGTTTGTTTTCTTTTTCTTTTCACGGCTTGGGAGCGCTTTCTAGCCAGGCTTAGGAGCCCCTTCCCTAGTCTGCATGGCCCCCGAGGGTATTTTTCTCTCTCTCTTTTTTTTTTTCTCTCTCTCTTCCTTTCTGTCTGTCTTCATTTCTTAGTTCTCATCTCTCTATTCTCACCTGCTTCTCCTGTCTCCTGAATACTTGCTGCTGTGTGACACCTATGCTCCCTCTAGCCAGGCTGTATCGTGCAGCCTGGCAACCACTTCCCTGGTCTTTGTAGCTGCACCGGTGGGAACCCCTGAGGGTTTTCCATTTTTTTTTCTCCCAAATTTTTATCCTTTTTTTCCCCCTTTTTCTTTTGTTTTCCTTTCTGTTTTTCTCCATTTCTCAGTTTCTCAACTCTCCACTCTAACAGCAAGCTCCCTTAGCACTCTTGGGTTTTTTGTTGTTGTTGTTTGTTTTTTCCTCCTGTTTCTCTCTGCTCTCTTTCCTTTTTCCCATACTCATATTAGCGCCACACATCACAACTTTTCCACTCCTTCCTGCCTACCTGCACTGTGCACTGAACATCACACCTGCAAACAGCACAGGCACTGCCTACCAGAACTTGCCCAACATGGATTCCCAGCCTGCCTTGTCAGCCCTAATAGCTGCCACAAACAACCCATTCCAGTGCCTCCCCTTCAGCTGGACCTGCCCAGCTGCACCATAGCAGCATGACTGGCCCTGCCCATTGGATAAGGAGGTGAAAAGTATCATAACCACAGATGAGTAAACAACAAAGAATGCACAGCCTGCATGCTCAGACATAGCCAAATAAAACAAAAAAGCAGGATGAAACAAACAGATCTATAATCAATAAACGAAGAAAATAACAATTGAATGTTCCGAAGAAATCAGAGAATATCAAAACATATTAAAAAAAAGGACAGGATGTTACCAGTAGGCCTCCAAAATAAAACACATTACTTTCCAGTAGAAGAAAAGGCACTGGAACTGCCTGATGGGGAGTTCAAATCTCTAATATTCAGAACTATTGAAGAGTTGAACCAAAAAAGAGACAAAAATGAGGGAAAAATTAACAAATTTATGGAAAAGGCAGGCAAATTCATGGAAAATACAGACCAAAAAAATGGATGATTCCAGGAAAATAATACAGGAACAAAATGTCAAAATAAATTCACAACTAGAAATCATACAAAAACAACAGTGAGAAATCCAAAACATAAACAACAGGATTTCAGAAATGGACAGTGTCATAGAAGGGCTGAGGAGCATGTTTGAATGATGGAACACAGGATCAGTGAAATTGAAGACAAACAGTTGGATGTTTGAGGAAAGACTAGAAAAAGGAATGAAGAAAAATGAAGGAACCCTGAGAATTATGTGGGATACAATCAAAAGCAAAAACCTGCAAGTGATCAGAGTTCCAGAACAGGGGGACAAAACGGAAAATGCAGAGAGGATCATTGAAGAATTGCTTACAGAAGACTTCTTAAATATAATGAAAGATGAAAAGCTGACCATTCGACAAGCTCAATGAACCCCATATAGGATAGGCCCCAAAAGAAAATCACCAAGGCATATCATAATCAAACTTGCTAAAATTAACTACAAAGAAAAAAAATTCTAAGAGCAGCTCAAGAAAAACGTAAAGTCACACACAGAGGAGAAACAATATGACTAAGCTCTGATCATTCAGCAGAAACCATGCAGGCAAGAAGACAATGGGATGACATATACAAAACCTTGAAAGAAAAAAATTGCCAACCAAGAACAATATATCCTATAAAACTCTTGGATACCCTGGTGGTGTAGTGGTTAAATGCTGCGGGTGCTAACCAAGAGGTCGGCCGTTCGAATCCGCCAGGCGCTCCTTGGAAACTCTATGGGGCGGTTCTACTCTGTCCTGTAGGAATGCTATGAGTCGGAATCAACTCGATGGCGCTGGGTTTGGTATAAAACTCTTGTTCAAATATGATGGTGAATTTAGGAAATTTTCAGATAAACAGAAATTAAGGGAATACATAAAAATCAAACCAACCTTACAAGAATTATTAAAAGGAGTCTTTTGGTCTGAGGACAAACATCAGACCACAGCTTGAATCTAGGATGCAAGATTGCACCAGCCAGATACGAACCTAGGAAATGAATTCTCAAGAACTATCCAAAACCAAAAGAACTGCAACAGGGAACCACAGATGTTAATTTGTGAATGACAGTAACGTCAAACAATAAAACAGGGAATAAACAGTGTAGGTACAGACCTTTCTAATGGAGAGGAAGGCAAGGCGATACCAAGTAGTAATAGACTGGTTCAAACATAGGAAGATAAGGGTAAAATTCAAGGTAACCACAAAGAAACTTAACAAACCTACCCATCAAAATAAAGAAGAAAAAGATAAAGTCTCGATAAAAACAAAATCTACAAAAACGAAAGAAATCCATAAACAAAAGGAATTCAACATGGGAGGGTAAGAGGAACAAAGAAAAAAAAAAAAAACTACAAAATGATAGCAATAATTACATTGAATGTAAATGGCCTAAATGCACTCATAAAGAGAAAGAGAGTGACAGAATGGATTAAAAAAACAGGATCCATCAATATGCTGTCTACAAGAGACACACCTTAGAAACAAAGGCGAAGATTTACTAAAATTAAAGCTTGGAAAAAAATATATCAAACAAATAACTACCAAAAAGAGCAGGAGTGGCAATACCAATCTCATTTAAAATAGAGTTTAAAACCAAATCCACCATAAAAGAGAAAGAAGGACATTATATAATGATTAAAGGGACAATCCATCATGAAGACTTAAGCATAATAAATATCTAAGCACCCAATGACAGGGCTCCAAAATACATAAAACAAACTCTAACAGCACTGAAAAGAGAAACTGATAGTTTCACAATAATAGCAGGGGAGTTCAACACACAACTCTCAGTAAAGGACAGAACATCTAGAAAGAAGCTCAACAAATCAGAAGAGCTAAAGGGCACAGTCAGCCAACTTGACCTCATAGACTTATGTAAAACACTTCACCCCACAGCTGCAAAGTACACATTCTTTTCCAACACACATGGAATGTTCTCCAGAATAGAAGACATCTTAGGCCACAGAGCAACCCTCAACAAAATCCAAAACATTGAGATAATACTAAGTATCTTCTCTGCACAATGCCATCAAAGTAGAAATTAACAACAGGAAGAGCAAAAAAAAAAAAAAAATCAATTACATGGAAACCGAACAACACCATGCTTAAAAACCACTGGGTAACAGAAGAAATCAGAGACAGAATCGAAAAATTCCTAGACTTAAATTAGAATGGAAATATGTCATACCAAAACCTTTGGAACTCAGCAAAGGCAGTGCTCAGAGGTCAATTTATACTTATAGATGCACACATCAAAAAAGAAGAAAGGGAAAAATTCACAATATTAGCTACACAACTTGAACAAATAGAGAACAGCAAAAGAAGCCCACAGCCTACAGAAAAAAGGAAATAATAAAGATCAGAGCAGAAATAGAGAATTAAAAAAACAATAGAAAGAATCAACAAAACCAAAAGTTGGTTGTTTGAAAGGATCAACAAAACTGACAAACCACTGGCCAAACTGACAAAAGAAAAACACTAGATGATGCAAATAACTCAAATAAGAAATGAAAGGGGGGGACATTACAACAGACCCAAGTGAAATAAAAAGGATCATCACAGAGTATTATGAAAAACTATACTCCAACAAATTTGAAAACCTGGAGGAAATGGACAAATTTCTAGAAACACACCACCTACCCAAACTAACACAAAATAATGCTGAAAATCTGAACAGACCCATAACAAGAGACTGAAAAGGTAATAAAAAAACTCCCAACAAAAAAAAGCCCTGGCCCAGATGGCTTCACTGGAAATTCTAACAAACATTCAGAGAAGAGCTTATGCCAGCACTACTCAAAACTATTACAGAACACAGAAAAGGAAGCAATACTTCCGAATTCATTCTATGAAGCCATCATAATCCTGATACCAAAACCGGGCAAAGACACCACAAAAAAAGAAAATTACAGACCAATATCTCTCATAAATACAAATGCAAAAATCTTCAACAAACGTCTAGCTAATTGAATTCAGCATCATATCAAAAAATAATATACCATGCAAGGATGGTTCAACATTAGAAAATCAATCAATGTAATCCACCACATAAAAAAAGAGAAAGAAAAGAATCACATGATCATCTCAATTGATGCAGAAAAGGCATTTGACAAAGTCCAACACCCATTCCTGATAAAAACTCAACAAAATAAGTATAGAGGCGAAATTTCTCAACACAGTAAAGGGCACCTAGCAAACCAACAACCAACATCATTCTTAACAGAATGAGAGGCTGAAAACATTTCGCTTGAGAACAGGAAGAAGACAAGGATGGCTTTTATCACCACTCCTATTTAACACTGGGCTAGAAGTCCTAGCTACAGCAGTAAGGCAAGAAAAAGAAATAAAGGGCATCCAAATGGGTAATGAAGAAATTAAACTCTCCTTATTTGCGGACAATATGATACTATGCATAAAAAAAAAATTGCATAGAAAACTCAAAAGACTCCTGGAACTAATAGAAAGATTCAGCAGAGTAGCAGGATACAAGATAAACATACAAAAATCAGTCAGATTTGTATACACCAATAAAGAGAATGATAATAAGGAAATCATCAAAATAATACCATTTATAATAGGCCCTAAAAAAATAAAATACTTAGGAATAAAGGTAACAAGGGTATAAAGGATCTATACAAAGAAAACTACAAAACACTACCGCAAGAAACCAAAAGAGATCTACATAAATGGAAAAACATACCATGCTCATGGATAGGTAGACTCGGGATTGTGAAAATGACAATTCTACCCAAAGCAATTTAAAAATACAATGCAATCCCAATCCAAACACCAACAGCATTCTTCAAAGAGATGGAAAAACTTATCATTAACTTTATATGGAAAGGGAAGATGCCCCTGATAAATAAAGCACTACTGAAGAACAAGAATAAAGTAGGAGGACACGTACTACCTGACCTCAGAACGTACTATACAGCTACGGTATTAAAAACAGCCTCATACTGGTACAACAGACGCATTGACCAAGGGAACAAAATTGAGAACCCAGATGCAAATCCATTCACCTACGGTCACCTGATCTTTGACAAGGGCCCAAAGTCCATCAGATGGGGAAAAGACAGTCTTTTTAACAAATGGTGCTGGCAAAACTGATGTCCATCTGCAGAAAGATGAAACTGGATCCATACCTCACACCATATGCAAAAACTAATTCAAAATGGATCAAAGACCTAAATATAAAGCCAAAAACTATGAAGTTCATAGAAGAAAAAATAGGATCAATGCTAGAGGTCCTAATACACAGCATTAACAGGATACAAACCACAACCAACAATACACAAACCCCAGAAGATAAGCTAGGTAAATGGGATCTTCTAAAAATTAAACATTTATGCTCATTTTGACTTCACCAAAAGAATAGAGAACCTACAGACTGGGAAAAAAATCTTGGCTATTACAAATCACACAAAGGTCTAATCTCTAAAATCTACAAGAATATCCAAAACCTCTTCAACAAAAAGACAAATAAATAATCCAATTAAAAAATGGGCAAAGGACATGAACAGACATTTCACCAAAGAGGACATTCAAGTGGCCAACAGACACAGGAGGAAATTCTTGCAACAAGCCATTAGAGTAATGCAAATCAAAACCACAATGAGATATTATCTCTCCCCAGCATTACTGGCACAAACGAAAAAAAACTGGAAATAACAAATGTTGGAGAGGCTGCGGGGAAACTGGATCCCCTATGCACTGCTGGTGGGAATGCAAAATGATACAACCAATTTGGAAAACAATATGGCACTTCCTTAGAAAGCTAGAAATAGAAATACCATACGATCCTGCAATCCCACTCCTAGGAATATATCCTGGAGAAATAAGAGTTGTCAGACAAATAGACATATGCACACCCATGTTCACTGCAGCATTGTTCACAATAGCAAAGCGATGGAAACAAACTAGATGCCCATCAACATATGAATGGATAAACAAACTGTAGTACATACACACAATGGAGTATTATGCAACAATAAAGAACAATGATGAATCTGTAAAGCATCTCACAACATGGATGAATCAGGAGGGCATTATGCTGAGTGAAATAAGTCAATCACAAAAAGGACAAATATTGTATGAGACCACTACTGTAAAAACTCATGACAAGGTTCACACACAAAAGAAACAATCTTTGATGGTTAAGAGGGAGGGGAGAGGTGAGGAGGGAAAAACACTAAATAGACAATAGATAAGTGCTAGCTTTGGTCAAGGGTAAGACAGTACACAATACTGGGGAAGCCAGCACAAATTGGGGACCATGGTCTTCAGGGAACATCTCACTCAACTGGCATAATATAGTTTATAAAGAAAATGTTCTACATTCTACTCTGGTGAGTAGCGTCTGGGGTCTTATAAGCCCGTGAGCAGCCATCTAGGATACTTCATTGGTCTCACCCTTTAAGGAGCAAGAAATAATGAAGAAAACTAAAGATACAAGGGAAAGATTAGTCCAAAAGACTAATGGACCATCTACCACAGGCTCTACCAGGCTAAGTCCAGTACAACTAGATGGTGCCTGGCTACCACTACTGACTGTTCTGACAGGGATCACATAGAAGGTCCTGGAGAAAAATGTAGAATAAAACTCTATCTCAAAAAGAAAGACTTGCTGTCCCAGCAGAGACTGGAGGAACCCTGAGAATACTGTCCCAGGACACCTTTCAGCTCAGTAGTGAAATCACTGCTGAGGTTTAACCTTCAGCCAAAGATTGGACAGTCCCATAAAACAAAACAAGACTAAAGGGGCACAGCAGCCCAGGGACAAGGACTAGAAGGCAGGAGGGTACAGGAAAGCTGGTAATAGGGAGCCCAAGGTTGAGAAGGGAGAGTGTTGACATGTCATGGGGTTGTTAACCAATGTCATAAAACAATATGTGTAGTGTTTAATGAGAAACTAGTTTGTTCTGTAAACCTTCATCTAAAGTACAATTTAAAAAAAAAAAAACAAAACCTAGTGAGTGGCCATCTAAGATGCATCAACTGGTCCCAACCTACTTGGAGCAAAGGAGAATGAAGAACACCAAAGATACAAGGAAAATATGAACCCAAGATACAAAGGGGCCACATAAGCCAGACTCCATCAGCCTGAGACCAGAAGAACTGGATGGTGCCTGGCAACCACCAATGACTGTCCTGATAGGGAACACAACAGAGAGTCCCTGATGGAGCAGGAAAAAAGTGGGGTGCAGAACTCAAATTCTAGTAAAAAGACCTGGCTGAATGGTCTGACTGAGATTGGAGGAACCCCAGAAGACATGGCCCTCAGACTCTCTGTTAACCCTGAACTAAAACCATTCCCGAAGTCAACTCTTCCGACAAAGAATAGACTGGCCTATAAGACATAAAATGATACGCTGAATATTGTGCTTCTTTCTGAGTTCAAGTAGATACCCAAGACTAAATGGGCAGCTCCTGTAGGGAGGCAAGATGAAAAGCAGAAAGGGACAGGAGCTGGTTGAATGGACACAGGAAATCTGGGGTGGAAAGGGACCCATAACAATGTGTGTATAAATTTTTATATGAGAAACTAACTTGAGTTGTAAACTTTTACCTAAAGCACAACAAAAAAAAAAAAAAAGAAGAGAAAACCAACAAGCCAACACTAAAGATTGTTTTTTCTATAAGGCCTTAAAGAATGTAGCATCAGCAAAAAAAAAGAAAAAAAAAAATGATACCTCTTGACTATTGATATTTTTTCTTCATTTAACTTAAGTATTCTAAAAGAAAAAAGATAATAAATAAAGCTTCCTTACTTTGTCAGCAAAATGTTGGATGATGAAAGCTTTATTTGATAGACGGGGCTTTTCAAAGAGTGCACATTTGTTTAAATGTGTGTTGTACAATTTTTGGGCCCAAGTGTCATCTGTACCTTTAGGCATCTATATTCAGAGGAAAAAAGAGAGAAGAAAGAAAACAAGGCAAGTGTTGTTATGAGACTCTTCTGATGCATCAGTTGCCAAGAGACCATTTTTTGGCTTTATCTAAACAGTTTTTATATTCAATTTAAGTACTCTCATTCCTTCATCATTTCACTCCTAGAGGCCAAAAACCACTTATTAATGAAGAGGATCACTAAGACCTTTCCATGGATGAACCAACCAAAACTTTGTAATGTTCTGCCTATACCAAACCCACTGCCCTCCAGTCTGTTCTGACTCATAGCTAACCCGTAGAACAGTGCAGAATTGCCCCGTGGGGCTTCCACGACTGTATATCTTTAGGGAAGCAGACTGCCAAACCTTTCTTCTGCAGAGTGGCTGGTGGTTCAAACCGCTGACCTTTTGGTTAGCAACCAAGCGCTTAACCGCTGCACCCCCAGGGCTCCTTCTCTGCCTATAACAGGCATCATCAAATAAGTATTTGACTTGCTTTTAAAACAACAGATGAAATATCATAGCTATCATGTATTTTTTTAATTTGTTAAATAACAGTAACATTTGCACATAGTGAATATTTATGCAATTCACAAACATATAAACTGGAGAGTAGCCTCCTTAGCCATTTCTCCTAACCTAATTATCCCTTCCTATCTTTCAAAGCTTGCACATAAATGGGGTCATTCTTGTATTTTTTTTCTTCTTTTTAATAATTGCATTCTCTTATTTATGGACACTAGATTGTTTCTGGTTTTTGTTATTATAAAAACTGGAACAGTGACTTCTTATATGTACATACCTTAGATATTTTGCAAGTATATTCACAGGGTAGAAATGCTGGGTCAAACAGTGTATGTATTCACAATTTTGATATTGCCAAATTACCTCTAAAATGTTGTACTGAGTCATGTTCTTCATCAAGAGAATATGTGCAATATTCATAAAAGCATCAAATTTAAACTTGCCAATCTTATAGGTATTTTTGTTTTGATTTGCATTTTTTTAATCTCAAGTGAGGCTGAGCACCTTTTCATTATGTGCATTCTTAATTTTTTTTTTTTAATGTGGTAGGACATCTGGATGCTTAGGAGAATAAACCTGTGGTGAACTGTAACTTACTATAAACGAAAAGAAATGAAGAGAAAAAACAGATTATTTGCCTAAGATCTCTCATTTAGTCAGCGGTAAAGCTGGAGATGCAATATTTTTTCCAATTTGCTTCATCTTCAAATGTTAAAGTCAAAACTCCATGCCTCCTTACATAGCAGTAATAAAGAACTGACCAATTTAAAAAATATATTTAGAACTACTATTCAAAATATCTTTTGCACAATTTCTCGCGTTTCTTTAATTATATTCTATCACTGAATAAAAAGTGTTAAGTAGAAGCATGCTGAAAACAAAAGTGATTTTTTAAAAAAAGCCACAGAAGTAGCTAAAATTGATAGTAGTTGTATCTAAAGTAAATTTTTACATAACTCAGAATTAGCTGGAAAGAAAAGGAAAATTCTCCTAGTTTCATTTGTAATTAGAATCCTTGGGATCTAGTGACCCTTCAGAACATAAGTTAGTGTGGTCCCCACTTATTGCCACAATGGACCTTCATGGTTTATAAATGAATCACTGCTTAAACTCACTTATCTTCTGACCTTGATGTATATAATTTGATAGACTAAGTACCCCAGAAAATCACACTTACCTTGCATTCCTCATCCAGCAAATCCAGAATGCCCAGTTTAGATTCAATAAGATTTATACAAGGCTGATTATCATAAAAATCTATGAGTGTCCATGGAATTTGTTCTTTCATATATTCCTCCTGTTCTAATTTGAAGACATGCTGAAAAGAAAAATAAAAAAGTGCAGGCATTTTTGGGTCATTAGCATAAAAAGTTAGTTAAGAACATTTATATAAAATACTCTAAGAGGATAGCAATTAATTTGAGACAGTCCATGCCTTCCAGCAACAACAATCTTGTGGGAGAAACATGATTTACACAGAGAACAATATAAGTACTCAAATAAAAGCCACCGACAGTAAAACTTCAACTATATAGGATTCTTGGTAAGCTAATGTTTTAAACTGCTGGTAAATGTAGCAGGTCTTTTTGATATGTATGTTGCCAAAAATGTACTGGGCACTTTTTGGCTTCTTAAATTATTGCACAGTGCACACAGGAACGTCCTGGCTGGCCTTCAGCAACTATGCAGAGTGGACATCCTCCTTGCTGATGAACTGTGCTGGGCCATACTCTCAGCACAACAAAGTAATTCTCTTAAGGGACTGTGGTACTGAAGTTCAAGTGCCTCAGAATTAGATGACAATCTGTCTTTTATCTGTGCCTTGATTACTCTCCAGAGTCAGGGAATCTACAGCTAACTGTCCAATTCTCTGGGCAGCTGCCACCACTATCAATCCATTGCTATTTCTGCTAAATGCTTCCGTCACTGTCATCACAATTGCTTCCCATCTCCAACACTCATTTAAGCAAAAATACGCATCGGCTGTCTACTCTGTGCCAGTCACTGTGCATAGTCAACAGCCCAGACATGGACTCTGCTCTCGTGCAGTTTATGGACTAGTGGGGGAGACAGACAGAAATCAGATAGTCACAAGGAATATAATCACAAACCATAATTATGTTAACAAAGGAAAATATGAGTGCCAGGAGAGCACACAGCAAGAGTCCAGATCTAGACTGGAGAAGGGATAATCAGGAAAGGCTTTCCTAAAGAAGAACTGTAAGACCCAAGCTCAGAAGATGAAGAGGAGCAAAGCAAGTCAAGAGGGAAAAGGCATTCCAAATCACTGCTGCAGCTCCTGCTTCAGCTGCTCCAGCCAGTGCTGCTGACACCACAACTTCTGGTTTCTACAGATGCTAATAACCACCACTCTTTGTTCAGGGATTTCTGCTTTCCTTTGCTAGACTCTTTTCTCTCCTTTGTTTCTCCTGCATGTGTTGCTATTTTTCTGGCAAGGCTAGTTTTCTGTCACTATGACCAGATTATATACATTTTCTAGGATACAAAACAACGTGAAACTCTGGTCTAAGATTTTGGATACATACCCCTTCTCGCACACTTGAGCTTTTTCCACTTTGTTCTATACTTAGTTGGTTCATTTGCAGTGTTTACAATCTAACCAGCTACAATAAGCTTTAGTCAAAAAGTAGTCATCCATATGAATATTTATGTCATGCTAATTCAAAAGCAAATTTCACCTGTCCTTTTGATTAATAAGAAGGCAAATGGGGTGCCATGTGTCAGCAGGATGCTCTCATGGTATCAATATTTTCTAAAACAATGAGCTCTGTACTTTTTCATTTCATTCTTTTATATGCAGCGCCCGCATAGACTTTAAATAGAGCTTGTTTCTCAGCCACATCTCTATGCATAGCTTGGAGAAAACCATGAGGCCACAAAAATTTTGGATGATCAATTGTCCAAGACTGAACGTGGGCATGAGGTTCAATAAGGCAAGAGATCCTCAGTCAATACAATAATGCCTTCAAGCACCAAACATGCCCATCACAGTGTTTATTATGCCCACAGCCTGCAACTACAGCCCCAGCTGAAGAAACAGCCCTGTGCAGCCATATCTTTACTCTGAGACCCCATGTTCCCAGTCACAGCTGACTGAACCAAGTGTGGATAGCCCGGGGCACACTATTGAAAAAATGAAGTAGGTTAATCAAATTATCTTTCTCAGGTATCTGAATCAAGAAACAATGAAAGAATCAGGCAATAGTAGTGAAAGCTGAAACTGAAAAGCAAAGATGAACGCAAGCTAAGCAAGTCAATAGAATGGGAGAACCTTTTCAACCACTGCTCTGCTCACAGAAGTCTGAAGTGAATGAGGCAGCAAAAACTTTGAGGAAGCAGAAATCTTGATGTAGAGAAACTACAAACTAGAAGGAAAGAATATGCCATTTGATAGTGAGAGGGAGTGGTGCAGCTGTGCCGACAGAAGGTAAGATGCAGTTTGTGTGTGTGTGACAGAAAAACAGATGGACAGAGATAGAAAGAGGGAAAGAGGAACAAGAAAAGAGACAGAAACACACCCAGAGAGGTGAAGCCCCCAAGAAAGAGACAAACTATCCAGCCCGTAAGGTAGCTTTTGTTTCTTTTTTGCTGCTGTTTTTGTTATTTTACTGTGTATTAGCAAATTAGGTTTCTATTTAACAGTTTTTATACAAACTGTTCAGTGCCATTGGTTACAACTTTTATAATGTGTCAGCACTCCCATTACTTCCATTCTTTTTGTTCTGTTTCCATTCATCTAGCCTCCTTCTGGAAACCCTGGTGGCCTAGTTGTTAAGAGCTGCAGCTGCTAACCAAAAGGTCAGCAGTTTGAATCCACCAGGCGCTCCTCGGAAACTCTATGGCACAGTTCTACTCTGTCCTACAGGGTCGCTATGAGTCGGAATCGACTTGACGGCAACGGGTATATGGGTAGCTTCCTTCTCCTGCCTGCCATCTCATCTTTGCTTCTGGGTAAATGTTGACCATTTGGTCTCATACAGTTAGTTGTCTAAGGGAGCACATTACTCACAGGTGATATTGTTTGCTTTAAAAGCCAATCTACTATTTGGCTGAAAGGTGATCTACAGAAATAGCTTCAAATCTAAGTTCAAAGTTATCTTAGGGCCATAGTCTCAGGGGTTCCTCTAAGTCTCTACCAGTCCAGTAGGGCTGGCCTTTTTTTTTTTTAGCAATTTGGGTTTTGTTCTATATTTTTCTCCCATTCTATCCAGGATCTTCTATGGTATCTCTGGTCAGAACAGTTGGTAGTGGTAGCAAGGCACCATCTAGTTCTTCTGGTCTCAGGTTAGAGGAGGCAGTGGTTCATGTGGGCTATTTGTCCAGTAGACTAGTTTCTTCTTTGTTCTTCTAATTTCCTTCATTTTCTTTTGCTCCATAGGAGTAGAGACTAATAGTGGTATCTTAGATGGCCACTCACAAGCTTTTAAGACCTCAGATGCTACTCATTGATCTAGGATGTAGAACATTGCCTTTGTGAACTATGCTATGCCAATTGACTAAGCTGCCCCCCCAAGACAATGGTCCCAAGCCTTGTAACCTAGTAAACCAAGCCTCTGTAACTGTGCTCCCTGTGTGGTTTGTTCTTTATGTGGGTATATACGCACACATGCAAAAGTATATATACATATGTCTACAGGTACACCTATACATGCACATGCATTTGCTCACATATGCTTTTCTATATGCATAGATGCATCCACATCTACCCACATAACCACACACATATTTTTTGGTTGTTTTTACTGTTGCTGCAAAATTGTATATGTTGTAGCATTTACCGTAATTGTCTCTCTTTCTCATGGACTTCTTAGTGTTTTTATTTACCTTGGTCAAGTTGTGTTGACTTCACCCATATTTGCTCTTGTCTTTCCCATCACCAAGATTATCAAGTGTCTACTATCTAGAAAGTGATTCCCTCCCACCCCCGACAACTATCAAAGAACTTTGTTTTCTGTTATTTTTTTATAATAATGGGACCAAACAATATAAGCGTGCACATCCATGTACCTGTGTGTGTGACAGAAAACAGATGGTCAGAGACAGAAAGAGGAAAAGAGAAACAAGAAAAGAGACAGAAACACATGCAGAGACATGAGCCCCGTGAGAAAGAGACAAACAAGCCAGCCCCTACGGTGGTTTTGGTTTCTTATACTTCTGGTCACCTTGTGCCAAAATATACTGGGTAAGCGCTGAAGGCTGTGTCACTGATTAAAGAATTGAAAAACTCATTGAAATCATGAGAGATGATCGTCCTCAATTTAGTCCCTGAGTTATGGGTTTTAATTAATGTTCCTATGCAGGGTTGAAAAAAATACACTCATCACATTATTACGGAAACAGTCATGAGCCTAAGATTTCAAGACCACTCTTCTACTATTCCAATGTGCTAAGCAGTTTAACTTGCTAAACATAGATGGTTCAGCTATTTGAAAATTTCTATCAAAGTAAGAAATGCATATTTTAAAAAAAATCAAACAGTTCAAAGGTTTCATAATGATGAGCAACGATCCCTTGTTCCATGCTTCCCCAACCCGGGTCCTGCTCTATATAGACAGCCTGTTTTTAGCTATTTTTTTCTCATATTTACCTATATATTTCTAACGAATACACTTATCAGCTATTATTTTTTTAATTTTTATTTCCCTTGAAGTGAAAGCTTACAAATGAAGTCAGCCTCTCACACAAAAACTTATACGCACCTTCCTACATACTCCCAATTACTCTCCCCCTAATGAGACAGCCCGCTCCCTCCCTCCACTCTCTCTTTTCATGTCCCTTTTGCCAGCTTCTAACCCCTTCCACCCTCTCATCTCCCCTTCAGGGAGGAGATGCTAACATAGTCCCAAGAGTTCACCTGATCCAAGAAGCTCACACCTCACCAGCATCCCTCTCCGACCCATTGTACACTCCAATCCCTGTCTGAAGAGTTGGCTTTGGGAACCGCTCCTGTCCTGGGCCAACAGAAGGTTTGGGGGCCATGACGACCGGGGGCCTTCTAGTCTCAGTAAGGCCATTAGGACTGGTCTTTTAACGAGAATTTGGGATCTGCATCCCACTGCTTTCCTGCTCCCTCAGGGGTTCTCTGTTGTGTTCCCTCTCAGGGCACTCATTGGTTATAGCCTGGCACCATCTAGCTCTTCAGCTCTTAGGATGATGTGGTCTCTGCTTTAAGTGGCCCTTTCTGTCTCTTTGGCTCATAATTATCTTCTGTCCTTGGAGTTATTCATTCTCCTCTGCTCCAGGTGGGTTGAGACCCATTGATGCATCATAGATTGCCACTTGCTAGCGTTTAAGACCCCAAATGCCACTCTCCAAAGTGGGATGCAGAATGTTCTCTTAATAGATTTATTTATGCCAATTGACTTAGATGTCCCCTGAAACCATGGTCCCCAAACCCCCACCGCTGCTAGGATGGCCTTCAAAGCATTCAGTTTATTCAGGAAACCTCCTTGCTTTTGGTTTAGTCCAGTTGTGCGGACCTCACCTGTACTGTCTGCTGTCTTTCCCTTCAACTAAAGTAGTTCTTATCTACTATCTAATTAGTGAATACTCCTCTCCCCCCCGCCCCTTGTAACCATCGAAGAATATTTTCTTCTCTGTTTAAACTATTTCTCCAGTTCTTATGATGGTGGTCTGATACAGTATTTGTCCTTTTGCAACTGACTAATTTCACTCAGCATAATGCCTTCCAGATTCCTCCATGTTATGAAATGTTTCACAAATTCCTCACTGTTCTTTATCGATGCGTAGCATTCCATTGTGTGAATATATCATAATTTATTTATCCATTCATCTGTTAATGGGCACCTTCATTGCTTCCACCTTTTTGCTATTGCAAATAGTGCTGCAATGAACATGAGTGTGCATACACCTGTTCGTGTAAACGTTCTCATTTCTCTAGGATATATTCCAAGGAGTGGGACTGCTGGATATTACAATAGTTCTATTTCTGGCTTTTTAAGGAAATGCCAAATTCTTTACCAAAGTGGTTTTATCATTTTACATTCCCACCAGCAGTGTAGAAGTGTTCCAATCTCTCCACAGCCTCTCCAACATTTATTGTTTTGTGTTTTTTGGATTCATGCCAGCCTTGTTAGAATGAGAGGAAATCTCATAGCAGTTTTGATTTGCATTTCTCTAATGGCTAATGATCGTGACTATTTCCTTATGTATCTGTTAGCTACATGAATGTCTTCTTTAGTGAAGTGTCTGTTCATATCTTTTGTCCATTTTTTAATTGGGTTATTTGTCTTTTTGTAGTAGAGTTTTTACAGTATCATGTAGATTTTAGAGATCAGCGCTGATCAGAAATGTCATAGCTAAAAACGTTTTCCCAGTCTGTAATCTTTTTACTCCTTTGGTGAAGTCTTTGGATGACCATAGGTGTTTGATTTTTAGGAGCTCCCAGTTAACCAGTTTTTCTTCTGCATTGTTAATAATGTTTTGTACACTGTTTATGCCATGTATTAAGGCTCTTAACATTGTCCCTATTTTTTCTTCCATGATCTTTATCGTTTTACATTTTATATTCAGATCTTTGATCTATTTTGAGCTTGTTTTTGTGCATGAAGTGAGATAAGGATCTTCTTTTATTTTTTTGCAGATGGATATCCAGTTGTGCCAGCACCATTTGTGAAAAAGACTATCTTTTCCCCATTTAACTGTTTTGGGCCTTTGTCAACTATCAACTGCTCATATATGGATGGATTTATATCTGGATTCTCAATTTGGTTCCATTGGACTATGTATCTGATGTTGTACCAGAACCAGGCTGTTTTGATTACTGTGGCGGTGTAATAGGTTCTAAAATCAGGTAGAGTAAGGCCTCCCACTTTGTTCTTCATTGTCAGTAATGCTTTACTAATCCAGGGCCTCTTTCCCTTCCACATGAAATTGCTGATTTCTTTCTCCATCTCATTAAAGAACGTTGTTGGAATTTGGATCGGAATTGCATTAAATGTATAGATCGCTTCTGGTAGAATAGACATTTTCACAATGTTAAGTCTTCCTATTCATGAGCAAGTATGTTTTTCCACTTCTGTAGGTCTCTTTCAATTTCTTGCAGAAGTGTTTTCTAGTTTTTCTTGTATAAGTCTTTTACATCTCTGGTAATACTTATTCCTAAGTATTTCATATTTTGGTGGGGGCTACTGTAAATGGTATTGATTTCGTGATTTCCTCGTCAATGTCCTTTTTGTTGGTGTAGAGGAAACCAACTGATTTTTGTATGTTTATCTTGTATCCTGTTATTCTGCTGAGCTCTTCTATTAGTTTCAGTAGTTTTCTTGAGCATTCCTTAGGGTTTTCTGTGTATAAGATCATGTCATCTGCAAATAGAGATAATTTTCCTTCTTCGTCACCAACCTGGATGCCCTTTATTTCTTTATCTAGCCTAATTGCTCTAGCTAGGATCTACAGCACAATGTTGAATGAGAGTGGTGATAAAGGGCATCCTTGTCTGGTTTCCGATCTCAAGGGGAATGCTTTCAGGCTATCTTCATTTAGAATGATGTTGGATATTGGGTTTGTATGTTAAGGAATTTTTCTTCTATTCCTATTTTGCTGAGAGTTTTTATCATGAATGGGTTCTGAACTTTGTCAAATGCCTTGTCTGCATCAATTGATAAAATCATGTGATTCTTGTCTTTTGTTTTATTTATATGGTGGATTACATTAATTGTTTTTCTAATGTTGATTCATCCCTGCATACCTGGTATGAATCCCACCTGGTCATGGAGAATTATTTTTTTGATATGTTGTTGAATTCTATTGGCTAGAATTTTGCGGAGGGTTTTTGAATCTAAGTTCATGAGGGATATAGGTCTGTAATTTTCTTTTTTGTGGTCTCTTTACCTGGTTTTGGTATCAGGCATATGCTGGTTTCAAAGAATGAGTTTGGGAGTATTTCGTCCTTTTCTATGCTCTGAAATACTTTTAGCAGTAGTAGTGTTAACTCTTCTCTGAAAGTTTGGTTGAACTCCGAGGTGAAGCCGTCCTGGCCAGGGCATTTTTTTTGTTGGGAGTTTTTGATTACCTTTTCAATCTCTTCTTTTGTTATGGGTCTATTTACTTGTTTTACCTCTGTTTGTGTTAGTTTACGTAAGTAGTGTATTTCCAGGAATTCATCCATTTCTTCTAGGTTTTCAAATTTGTTAGAGTATAATTTTTCATTGCAATCTGATATGATTCTTTTAATTTCAGTTGGGTCTGTTGTAATATCATCCATCTCATTTCCTGTTCGGGTTATTGCCTCCTCTCCTATTTTTCTTTTGTCAGTTTGGTCAGTGGTTTATCAATTTTGTTAATTTTTTCAAAGAGCCACCTTTTGGCCTTGTTCATTCTTTGTTTTCCTCTTTGCAATTTCATTTAGTTCTGCTCTAATTTTTATGATTTGTTTTCTTCTGGTACCTGAGGGTTTCTTTTATTGCTCTCTTTGTATTTGTTCAAGTTGTAGGGATAATTCTTTGATTTTGGCCCTTTCTTCTTTTCTTATGTGTGCACTTATTGATATAAATTGACCTCTGAGCACTGCTTTCGCTGTGTCCCAAAGGTTCCGATAGGAAGTGTTTTCATTCTCGTTGGATTCTCTGAATTTCTTTATTCCACCCTTAATGTCTTCTATAATCCAGTCTTTTTTGAGCCAGGTATTGTTCAGTTTCCAAGTGTTTGATTTCTTTGCCCTGCTTTTCCTGTTATTGATTTCCTCTTTTATGGCCTTATGGTCAGAGAAGATGCTTTGTAAAATTTCAATGTTTTGGATTCTGCTAAAGCTTGCTTTATGACCTAATATGTGGTCTATTCTAGAGAATGTTCCATGTGCACTAGAAAAGAAAGTATACTTGGTTGCTGTTGGGTGTACTGTTCTGGACATGTCTATGAGGTCAAGTTGGTTGATTGTGACATTTAGATCTTCCGTGTCTTTATTGCGCTTCTTCCTGATCTCCAGTCCTTCGCCAAAAGTGCTGTGTTGAAGTCTCCTACTGTAATTGTGGAGCTATCTCACTTTTCAATACTGATAGTTTGTTTTCTGTATCTTGCAGCCTTGTCATTGGGTGCATAAATATTTAATATGGTTATATCTTATTGGTGTATTGTCCCTTTAATCATTATTTAGTGTCCTTCCTTATCCTTTATGATGGATTGCACTTTAAAGTCTATTTTGTCAGAAATTAATATTGCCACTCCTGTTCTTTTTTGATTGTTGTTTCCTTGATGTATTTTTTTCCATCCTTTGAGTTTTAGTTTGTGTCTCTAAGTCTAAGGTGTGTCTCTTGTAGACAGCTTATAGGCGGATCTTGTTTTTTAATCCATTCTGCCACTCTGTCTCTTTATTGGTGCATTTAGTCCATTTACATTCAGGGTAATTATGGATAGGTATGAATTTAGTGCTATCATTTTTATATCTTTTTTTGGTGGGCTGTTGACAGTTTCTTTTTCCCATTTAATTTCATGTGCTGAGCAGATTACATTTATATATTGTCCTTTCCTCATATTCATTGTTGTTAATTTTGTTTCTGCTGAGTCTCTATTTTTTTCTTGTATTTTATTTTGATGTATAGGATAGCTTGTCTCCTTTGTGGTTACCTTACCCCGATTTTTCTAAGTTTAAACCTAACTTTTATGTCTTTTTATCGCCTTATCTTCCTTTCCATATGGAAGATCTATGACTACATTTCTTAGTTCCTCTTTATTGTTTTAATGTTGTCTTCTTTTACATAATAGCATGGCTGTTATCCTGTTTTGAGAGTTGTTTTATCTTTATTTTTTTTATTTTCCTGTCATGGTTGACTTCTGATTGTTCTGCCCAGTGTCCTAGTCTTGGGTTGATACCTGATATTGTTGATCTTCTAACCAAAGGACTCCTTTTAGTATTTCTTGTAGTTTTGATTTGGTTTTTACAAATTCCCTAAACTTTTGTTTATCTGGAAATGTCCTAATTTCACATTCATATTTGATAGACAGTTTTCCTGGCTATATGATTCTTGGCTGGCAATTTTTTTCCTTCAATTTTTTATATAAGTCATCTTGTTGCCTTCTTGCCTGCATGGTTTCTGCCAAGTAGTCTGAGCTTATTCTTATTGGCTCTCCTTTGTAGGTGACTTTTCGTTTATCACTAGCTGCTCTTAAAATTCTCTCTTTATCTCTGGTATTGGCAAGTTTGATTATAATATGTCTTGGTGACTTTCTTTTAACATCTACCTTATGTGGAATTCAATGAGCATCTTGGACAGATATCTTCTCATCTTTCACATTATCAGGGAAGTTTTCTGCCAAGAAATCTTCAACAATTCTCTCTGTATTTTCTGTTATCCCTCCTTGTTCTGCTACTTCAATCACTTGTAGGTTATTTCTCTTGATAGAGTCCCACATGATTCTTAAGGTTTCCTGATTTTTTTTAATTCTTTTATCTGATTTTTCTTCAAATGCATTAGTGACAAGTGCTTTATATTCAAGTTCAGAAATTCTGCCTTCTACTTGCTCAATTCTGCTCCTCTGACTTTCTATTGAGTTGTCTACTTGTGTAATTTTATTGTTAAACTTCTATTGTTTGAGATAAATAGAACAGTTTTTTTTTTTTTTCTGCCTAGGGATTTTTTCAGCTTATTAAGTTTTTCATTATGTTTCTGAATAACCTTTTTAATTTCTTCAACTACTTTATCTCTCTGTTCCTTGGCTTGTTCTGCGTATTGCCTCATTTCCTTCCTGATGTCTTGAAGGGTTCTGTATATTAGTCTTTTGTATTCTGCCTCTGGTAATTTCAGGAATGCACTTTCATCTAGAAGATCCCTTGATTCTTCGTTTTGAGAGCTTGTTGATGCAATCATGGTCTGTTTTTTTATGTGACTTGATATTGACTGTTGTCTCCGAGCCATATATAAGTTGTTGTATTAGTTTATTTTATGTTTGCTTACTATGTTGTAGCTTCTTGCTTTGTTTTGTTTTGATATGCCCGTATGTGTTGCGTGAGTGACCTAACTTGATTATTTTCACCTTTGGAGCTCTGACGTCCTGTCCCCAGATGGCTAGAGCTGTTATCAGTTATATCAGTCTAGGAGTCCATTCGCTTTTCTTGTATGAATTCAGTTCAGGTGCCCAGGTAGCTGATCATCATGTGTGTGGTACAGGCCCTGTCCTATAGTCTTAGAGGTTCAGGGGTGATTGGTGTAGGTACTAGCATATGGTTGCAGCAGGGGTTCACACTCTGAACAAGGCAGGAGGCTGAGATTCATCCCCCACATGTCCTTGAAGAAAGTTTGTCCCTCTTCCCTATAGCATACAGGTGGGTGGGTTCTGCAGACAGATCATGGGCACCCAATATTTTTGTTTTTAAGGACTGGGAGGTACCAGTTATCCTTGCTCCACTGTCGCGGGTGGCTGGGTGATCTGAGTGGAACCACCAGTCCTTAGGCCCCTGATGTGGGTAGGTGAGGACCCTGTTTAATAGGCAAAGCAACATCAAACATCAAACACTCTCTACTCCACCGCACAGCTGAAACAGTTGTAGTCTGTCAACAAGGGCCTCTTCTCCTGAAATAGGCCCACACAGGTCCATGCAGAGGGGAAAGGTACTCAAAGTCCACGGACCATTTATGCCTGGACAGGAACGACTTCCGTGCTGAGCTCCCCCGGTCAGTGGAAATGGCAAATTATCTTTTCCCCCAGTTGCAAATTTATTCCTTCTCTGATGCTGGGACAATGGCTCTAGGCGCTCAACAGTGCCTATCTCAGGCCCAGGGAAGTCAGCCGCTGAAGCTGTCTTGGGAACGGGGCGGGGGGCTTGGTAAAATATACGCAAGTACTTAGCTTTTGCCGAGAACGCTGTTCTTCTCTGGTTCCAGAAGTGTGAGTAGGTTGTGTGGCTGGCTGCTTCTGCCTGAAGAAACTGCGGCCCAACGCTAGTACCAGCCCGCTGCCGCCGCCACTTCCAGGAATAGGGCCTGAGGGCTCCCTGCGATTCAGGTCCAGTAACTGCTCTCCACTTTTGAACTGTCTCTTCCTCTCCTTGCCCCTCAGTTCATTTTCTAAGCTTGCCTTTGATGCTCAGGGCTTCTAGGTTGTCATAAATATACTCGTTTCACTTTTTTTTTTCGGGTGTTTGTTGTAAAGAGGGCTCACCAGAAGCGTCTGTCTATTCTGCCATATTGGCTCTGCCTCTTGATTTATCAGTTTGAAATCATATCTACTGATTTTCTGGTGAGGTGGATGTAGTTCAACTCAAGACACATCACCTCTCTATTGCCCCTCGTCTTCCTCTCAATATTACTAATTTTAGATGCTCTTGGGTTTTCTTTTTACTTTCATAACTTAAAATAACATTTTTATACTTATATTTTTTGTTCTATTAACTACAGACCATACCACTTTACTCTTCTTTTTGTAAGATAAGGACATTAAGAGATCTCTTCCTCCCTTAAGCTCTCTTCCACCTATCCTCCAATTCCTGTGGGTGACTCATTTTTAAGGTCCTCTTTCATCAATACTAATAACTACCTCTAGCTTGTGTTTAGAGGTGTGTTTGGCATGTGGTGAGCACGTTACACATCCCAACTCATTTAATCTATACAACCATATGCAGTAGACACTATTATTATCTGCATTTTACAGATGAGGAAACTAAAGCCCAGGGAAGTCAATTAACTTGCCCAAGGTTCCCTGGGTAGTCAATGCAGAGCAGGATTCCAACCTAGGCAATTCACTTCCAGGGTATGTGCTCTTCATTACTATACCCTTTTGTCACTCATTTTTATGTACCTCCAAATCCCCCAACAGCACAGTAATCCTCAAAGATACTTAATATTACTATTTCACAAGAGAATTAAACCAGAGCCACTCACCCAATATTCCCATAGCCACTGGCTCAGTGAATGTCTCAGACTGTTAAAAAGAATATTTCAACTTCTGATTTTCAATTATGACATCTTGCTAATAAAGCAACTAAGAGTTAAAAAAGTCATCACTGGACACATACTTAGCTTCAGGAACAACAAATCAAAGGATATTCCCGGGTTCAAAGCTTCATACTCCATTTGCCACTAACACACTTCTTGCTTCCCTCACTCTAGCTTATTTGAACAAAATTTTCATTAATCTCAGACAGCAATCTAAGGATCATCTTGAATCCCACCTGGACCATAAAACATTTCTTCTAATGTTGCATTATTTTTTAATCATCAGTTTTTCAGCAGTTTAGCTGTTCTGAACCCCACACAACAATTATAACTCAAGATTTCATTTTCAGGAACCAGGCTTCAAACACAGACTAGGAATTCAAGAGGATAATTTATAGCAGAATATTATTCAAGGATGAAAATTCTTACCATATTGAATTGTTGCTGTAGTTTTTCATTTGCATAATTTATACAAAACTGTTCAAAACTATTTATCTCAAATGTTTCAAATCTGTAATGTAAAACGAAAAACAGTATGAGGAGAAAAAAAGAAACAAATAGCTTTTTAAAAATATTCAAAATGCACGTGTTGAAAGGAAAGAAACGGGAAATTCACCAACACTGTGAAACTTTCTTCCCACCTCAGTAAAGACAAAGGTTTGTACATCAGTAATATGGAATAAGCAAAATCATGATAAATAGAGAAAAGATTGAAGTTGTCAAGGATTTCATTTTACTGGGATCCACTATCAACACCTATTGTACAGAGGGTTGCTGTGAGTCAAAACTGCCTGGACAGCACCTAAAAACAACAAAACATGGAGTGTGTACCTAACAGATGAGCACCAGCCAAGCTGCAGGGAGATTTGTTTACAGTCTCCAGCATGCAGAAGTGTTCAACACTATGAATCTATATGAATTATAATAAAAGCATTGCACTTGTCAAATTATAGACTCATAGTTCTACACATACAGAGAATGGAAATACAAATAGAGATCTCACTGGTGTTTTCTTATTGTGTTTTAAATGAAAGTTTACAATTCAAGTCAGCTTCTCATACAAAAACTTATACACACATTGTTACATAACCCTAGTTGCTCTCCCTACAATGTGACAGCACACTCCTCCCCTCCACCCTGTATTTCCGGTGTCCATTCAACCAGTTCCTGTCTCCTTCTGTCTTCTCATCTCACCTCCAGACAGGAGCTGCCAATTTAGTCTCATGTATCTATCTGAGCCAAGAAGCACACTCTTTCATTGGTGTTCTTTGAAAACTTCAACCAGAAAACGAAAATTAGGCAACAAAAAAGGACAAATGTACAGAAAGGGTTTTAAAAGTTAGAGAAGGGTAGTCAAGGAAAACCAAGTAGCAAATAAAATTAGATTTTTAGAAATTGAGTGATAATTTACCATGACTCTGAAAACCTATCAATTTCACACACTAGCTTACTAAACTAGCCCTGAGTTTTAGTTAAATTTTAAACAACATACAATTATGTCACCAGTATCAAAGTACTCTCGAATTACCATAAACAGGATTTTCCTTCTCCTCACCAGTAGGAGACAGAATCCGATACCCACTTAGAGTTGCTATATAATCTCTAGAAACAAATGCTGTCTTTGGTTTATTAGCCAAATATCCTTACCCGTAAATGTCCAGCACACCAATAAAAGAGTGCTGCTTGACAGCAGAGTGGAGAACCCGATTGACATGATCTACGATCCAGTTAAAGAGCTTTGCATAGATGTGTTTGGCCAATGCATCACGGGCATTTGTGGCCTGCAGCTTGGAAATGGGCTTGATGTATGTCTCTGTGGCAGTCGCCAGCTTCCGATGGCAGAGCCAGTGACACATCTCCTCGTAGTCCACACCCATGAGCTCACAGAAGATGGTGAGGGCTTCATGCTTGGGCTGCCAAAAGAGAATGGATTACTTCCTATGACCAGGTCAGTCGAGTAAGAATTTCCTGAATAAATGTTAATAAGAGGAAACAAATAAAACCCAGCAATTTCTTTGTTATAACAAACACCGAGATCACCTGAAGCTGATTAATGATAGTAATCATAATCAGCCATCAAACCGGCATCTAGACAGCGCTTTGCAATCTCTTCAAAAGCTCATTTCAAAAATTACCCCTCCTTTTGGACTCTTCAAAATATTTTGTTTGTATTTCTCTTAGGGCACATTCAGTCAATCAAAAAATCAGCTTGCTAGGAGAAATTTACTGAGTGACTACTACATGCCAGTAAGAAAAACAGACATGGTGTCTGCATTCCTAGAGTTCCAGTAATCAGGGAATGGATATTAATCAAATGATTATTCCCAAGATGTAAAATCACTACGAAGAAGGACAGTCTGCTATGATTCCACTGAAGAGGAATGTGACCTATTCAGGGAGCCTGGAAGTCTCACCATTCTTGCTTCTAAGGAAGATTCTGGTTATATTTCTTCTAAGATTGGTTTGTTCGTTCTTTTGGCAGTGCATGGTATATTCAATATTCTTCACCAACACCTCAGTTCAAGTGCATCGATTCTTCTTTGGGCTTCATCTTTCACTGTCCAGCTTTCACATGCATGTAAGATTACTGAGAAGACCAAGGGTTGAATCAGGGGCACCTTAGTTATCAAAGTGACATCTTTACTTTTTAAAACCTTAAGGAGGACTTTTGCAGCAGATTTGTCTTCTGACTTCTTTTTTCTCCTTTTTTTTTTTTTTTTTAATTATTGTGCTTTAGATGGAAGAAGAAACCCTGGTGGTATAGAGGTTAAGAGCTATGGCTGCTAACCCAAAGGTAAGCAGTTCGAATCTACCAGGTGCTCCTTGGAAACTCTATGGGGCAGTTCTACTCTGTCCTACGGGGTCGCTATGAGTCGGAATTGACTCAACGGCCTTGAGTTTGGGTTTTTTTTTTTTAGATGGGAGTTTACTGAGCAAATTAGTCTCTCATTAAATAATTAATACACATATCGTTTTGTGACACTGGTTGCCAACCCTGCAACGTGTCAGCACTCTCCCCTTCTTGACATTGGGATCCCCATTTCCATTCATCCGGCTTTCCTGTCCCCTCCTGCCTTCCTGTCATTACCGCTGGACTGGTGTTCCCATCTACTCTCATATTCATGATTGAGCTGCATTCATTATTGTTTGTTTTATGGGCCTGTCTAATCTTAGGCTGAAGGGTGAACCTCAGGAGTGACTTCAGTACTGAGTTAAAAGGATGTCAGGGTTTCTCCAGTCTCTATTAGACCAGTAAGTCTTGTCCTTTTTTTGAGTTTGAATTCTGTTCTACATTTTTTTCCAGCTCTGTCCGGAACCCTCTATAGAGATCCCTGTCAGAGCAGTCGGTGGTGGCAGCTGGGTACCATCTAGTCATGCTAGACTTAGTCTGCTGGAGGCAGCTTTTAAGATCCCGGATGCTACTCACCAAAGTGGGATGCAGGACATTTTCTTTACAAACTATGTTATGCCAATTGCGCTAGATGTCCCGAGACCATGGTCCTCAACCCTCAGCCCAGTAGTTTGAGCCCTCAGGGAGTTTGGATGTGTCTACAAAGCTTCTATGACTTTGCCTTGGTCAAGCTGTGCTGACTTCCTCAGTATTGTGTACTGCCTTACCCTTCACCTAAGTTACCACTTACCTATTGTCTAGTTAGTGTTTTTCCCTCACCACTCCTCCCCTCCCTTGTAACCATCAAAGATTATTCATGAGTTTTTATAATAGTGGTCTCATACAGTATTTGTCCTTCTGTTATTGACTTATTTCACTCACATAATGCACTCCAGATTTATCCAAGTTGTGAGATGTTTCAAAGATTCATTGTTCTTCTTTATCATTGGGTAATACTCCATTGTATGTATATACATTGTTTATCCATTCATCTGTTGATGGGCACTTAGGTTGTTTCCATCTTTTTGCTATTGTGAATAATGCTGCAATGAACATGGGTGTGCATATGTCTATTTGTATGATGGCTCTTATTTCTCTAGTATATATTCCTAGGAGTAGGACTGCTGGATTATATGGTATTTCTAGCTTTTTAAGGGGGCACCCATATCATTTTTCAAAATGGTTGCACCATTTTGCCTTCCCACCAGTGGTGGATAAGAATTCCAATCTCCCTGCAGCCTCTCCAACATTTGCTATTTCCTGTTTTTGTGATTTGTGCCAGTAATGTTCAGGTGAGACGATATCTCACTGTAGTTTTGATTTGCATTTCTCTAATGGCTAGTGATCACGAGCATTACTTCATGTGTCTGTTAGCTGTCTGAATGTCTTCTTTGGTGAAGTGTCTTCATATCCTTTGTCCATTTTTTAATTATTTGTCTTTTTGTTGTAGAGGTGTTGGGCTTTCCTATAGATTTTAGAAATTAGACCTTTGTTGGATTTGTCATAGCCCAAAATTTTTCTCCAGTCTGTAGGTTCACTTTCGGCAAAGTCTTTTGATGAGCGTAAGTGTATAATTTTTTGAAGATCCTGGTTATCCAGCTTATCTTCTGGTGTTTGTGTACTGTTAGTTATGATTTGTATTCTATTTATGCTGTGTATTAGGGCCCCTAGTATTGACTCTCTTTTTTCTTCTATGATCTTTATAGTTTTTGGTTTTAAAGTCTTTGATCCATTTTGAATTAGCTTTTGTATATGGTGTGAGGTATGGATCCTGTTCATTTTTTTTTAACAATGGATAACCAGTTTCCAGCTCCATTTGTTAAAAAGGTTGTCTTTACCCCATCTGATGGACTTTGGGCTTTTGTTGAAGATTGGGTGACTGTAGGTGGATGGATTTACTTCTGGGTTCTCAATTCTGTTCTGTTGGTCAAAGTGTCTGTCCCTGTACCAGTACTAGCCTGTTTTCACTACTGTTGGTGCACAGTAGGTTCTGAGGTCAGATAGTATCAGTCCTCCTACTTTATTCTTTTTCTTCAACAGTGCTTTACTTATCCAGGGCATCTTCCCTTTCCATATAAAGTTAATGATTAGTTTTTCCATCTCGTTAAAGAATGCTGTTGATATTTGGATCGAGATTGCATTGTATTTGTAGGTTGCTTTGGGTAGAACTGACATTTTCACAATGTTGAGTCTACCTAACCATGAGCATGGTATGTTTTTCATTTATGTAGGTCTCTTTTGTTTTTTTCACAGTAGTGTTTTGTAGTTTTCTTTGCATAGGTCTTTTACATACCTGGTTAGATTTACTCTTAAGCATTTTATATTTTCAGGGGCTATTATAAATGGTATTGCTTTCCTGATTTCCTTTTCGTAGTTCTCTTTATCTGTGTATAAGAATCCAATTGTATCTTTGTTGAGTTTCTTTCTAGATGTTCTGTCCTTTACTCAAAGTGGTGTGTTGATGTCTCCTGTTACTATTGCGGAATTGTCAATTTATCTTTTCAGTGCTGTTAGAGTTTGTTTTACGTATTTTAGAGACTGTCATTGGGTGCACAGATGTTTATCATGGTTATGATCATTATATTCTCACGGTTCATTGTCCCTTTAATCATTATATAATGTGCTTCCTTGTCTTTTATGGTGGATTTGTTTTAAAGTCTATTTTATCTGAGATTAGTATTGCCACTCCTGCTCTTTTCTGGTTGCTGTTTGCTTGAAATACTTTTTTTCTATCATTTGATTTTTAATATATTTATTTCTCTGTTACTAAAGCATGTCTCTTGTAGACAGCATATTGATGGGTCCTGATTTTCTGATTCATTCTGCCACTCTCTGTCTCTTTATGGGTGCATTTAAGCCATTTACGTTCAGTGTGACTACTGATAGGTGTGAGTTTACTGCCGTCATTTTCTAGTGCTTTTTTTGTGGAGCTGATGTTTTCTTTGTTCCCCTTGCTCTCCTGTGCTAAATTCCTTTTGTTTGTGTTTTTTGTTTTGTTTTGTACATTTTGTGTTTACTGAGACTTTACATTTTTCTTCATCATTTGACTTCTTAACTGCTGCATCCATGAACATTGATAGTTGATCCAAATAAGAATGAAACAATTTAATCTTACCTCCCAAATGGTTAAACTGTAGTGCTTATAAATCACAAAATATCCAAACCCCTTGCTGTTGAGTTAACTCCAATTCATAGTAACCCTACAGGACAAAGTAGAACTGCCCCACAGGGTTTCCAAGGCTGTAAATCTTTATGGAAGGAGACTGCCACATCCTTCTCTCACAGAGCAGCTGGTGCGTTTGAACTGCTGGCCTTTTGGTTAGCAGCCAAGCACTTTAACCACTTCACCACCAGGGCTCCCATAGCACTTATTAAAAAAAAAAAAAAAAGCACTTATAGTTATTGTCAAATCAACAAAGTGGACAAGTAAAGAACTAGGCTGAAGTAACTTGTGGAAAATTTCCATGGGCTGAAAGTACTCCTCCTCCAAGATAATCACTTCTTGACATCTCAAAGGGGAAATTAGTGTCCTAAAATTTTAGGAAAGACTGATAGTGAAGCTGGTATATTTTTAAATTTAGTGATGACTTCCTTGGCATTTTGGGAAAGGTCACACAGGCAAAGACGGGGACGCAGGAATCAATGAGTTCATTTAAAAGAAGTCTAGTCTGTACATGAATTTTCATAGTAGCATTATTCGTAATAGCCAAAGCCAAAAGGTAAAAACAACCAAAATGTCTGTCAACTAATGAATGGATAAATGTAATGTGGTATATCCATACAGTGGAGTATCATTCAGCCATAAAATGGAATGGCATACTTATAAATGCTACAACATGGATGAAGCTTGAAAACATTATGCCAAGTAAGAGAAGTCAGTCACAAAAGGCTATACATTTTAAAAGTTCATTTATATCAACTGGAAACCCCAGTGGTGTAGTGGTTAAGAGTTAAGGAGCTAAGCTGGACAATGAATAAGGAAGACTGAAGAAGAACTGACGCCTTTGAATAGTGGTGTTGGCGAAGAATATCGAATATACCATGGACTGCCAAAAGAACAAACAAATCTGTCTTAGAAGAAGTACAGCCAGAACGCTCCTTAGAGGCAAGGATGGTGAAACTGTGTCTTGCATACTTTGGACATGTTGTCAGGAGGGATCAGTCCCTGGAGAAGGACATCATGCTTGGTAAAGTACAAGGTCAGCAGAAAAGAGGAAGACCCGCAACGAGGTGGACTAACACCATGGCTGCAACAACGAGCTCAAGCATAACAACGATTGTAAGGATGGCACAGGACCAGGCAGTGTTTCTTTCTGCTGTGCATAGGGTCGCTATGGGTCGGAACCAACTTGACGGCACCTAACAACAACAACAACAACAGGGCTTTGACTGGGAAATGAGGGGATGAGAGAATGATAGCTAAAGACTATAGAGTTCCTTTTTAAGGTGATAAAAATGTTCTAAAATTGACTTATGGTGATGGTTGCATATACCCGTGACTATATTAAAACCCACTGAATAGCACACTTTAAGTAGGTAAATGGAACAGTATGCAAATTACATTTCAATAAAGCTGTTAAATAAAAAAGGTCAGTCTACAATATTTCCTCAGGAGAAATCAGAGTTTAAATCAGGATCGTCAATCTGCCCTTTTTAAAAAAGTACATTAGGAGAAGAGGCTGGAAAAAAAACATGTATCTAAAATGAGGATCTCTGACTTAGGAAATTTACCCATCAAATATTCATAAAGAAAATTATCTGAACCCAGCTTTCTGCCCATCTAGCTCTTGTCCCTTTCACAAGTAAATCGTTTATACTATAGGATTTCTCTCCAAATCATAAATTCATTTATTTTTTATTATATTATGTCTCACATATCTAATGTAATACAAAACTACTACATTCAGAAAAGACAGGGAATAGATTGTCTCCCTATAGGAGTGGGGAATCTGTTTTTTATACAAAGGGCTATAAATACACAGAAAAAAAGGCAACCAAGAACGAGGTGAATAGAAATCATTTTACAGTTCTAAACACTAAAATAAACAGTATGGTTCCCGTGTTCAAGGACCTCAAATCCTAGTGCAGAAAGGCAAGTAAGAGAGATCTTTATAGTACAATATAATATATGCCAAAATAAAGGTAAGCTGAAGGGTAAGCGTGTATCTCTGAAGAAATGCTGAGTCAGATCTGCATGGTAGAAGGTAAGAGCTGACCAGGCAGGACGACGAACCATCAACATATCCTCAGCAGAAAGAATCTAGAATCTAAGGCAGGAGACAGAGGCAGACTGGCATGTAAATGGCTAGAGTGTGGAGTGTGAGAAGTGGTAAGAGATAAGCTGAACAGGAAGTGAGGAGTTCTCAAGGATTTAAGTAAGGGCATAACATGAACCCTCACAGCTCTAACTTCCTGTGGGGCCATTTATATCCCAGTCACTAATAATTACATAGAGATAGAATTTATTAATTTTAACCATTATAGATGTGCATGTACCATATTCAACAAGATTAAAAGGGACAAGTCAGTTTCTTACCCATTGCCCTCCCTGCCAGCCATCTAGTTCTTCCCAGGAGTAAGCACTACTAACAATTTCTTCAATAATTTTTAAACCATATTACTTTTCTACAGCTGAAACAAGGTTATCAACTTTTGGTGCTTGTTTCATGGGCCAAATGAACCTTTAGACTCACTAATCCAACCTTCACATCTAACATTTCCCACCTCTGTTACAGAAATCAGACGTGTATCCCAGGTCACGCATATATACATATGCAATCACTGTGCCTCAGATATTAGAATCCATATTTTTTATTCACAATTCAAGACTCTCCTTTGGAGAATATAAAAAAAAAAAAAATAGCTCTCTGATAATTATCTCTCTGGTGATAAATATATTGTTTCCATAAAATAAGAACCAACAAAACCAAAACACGACACAACTGCCATTCTACTAAGCTTAGCCTGAACTTACAGGTATTGTGCAGCTGTCTGAATCTCGGGATGTAAATCCAACATTGCCTAAGTGAAGGATGCCAGCAAGTATTCGGAAAATTCCCATCTGATAAGATTCACTAATTCCTGTAACAACAGAGTAAATGAGCAAGTGATTAATTCCAGAACAGGAACTAAACAATTACAGTGGACAACGTTAAGTCTATTGTTAACTCTTAAATATTGACAGATGTTGTGTTCATGACAAGGTGTCATAATTAACAACGTTTTCAGCCTTGTTGACATTAACACTTTGGGTAGTTTAACATCATGGCTGAGAGCATGGGCTATGGGGAGTCATGGACCTGGGCTTGAGGCCTGGCTCTACTACCAGCCTGCCATCTCACATGGGCGGGTAACTTCACCTTTCTAGGCTTCCATTTTCTCATTTGAGAAATGGGGATAATAATAGTGACTCTCTCTCAACGGGTAGTTTGAAGATTAAATGAGATAATGCAAGTAGCATACTTAGCACACTATGTGACAAATGGTAAATGTTAAACAAATTATCAACATCATTGTCACACAGTAGATTAAAGTATGTTATTAACATTATTACCACTTCTCTTTATCTCTACTCCAAATGCAATTTGCAGCCCAATAAGACTCTTTTAAGTCAAATTATTTAATTACTTCTTCTAACTACAGACCACATATAAGTCCAGTAGATCTCAAGATTAGAAGTGTCTAGGCTGGTGCTCTACTTCAGCCTGACGAGTGAGTGTCCAAACATGGCGCTAGAGCAGGACCTGAAGGATAAGGCAGGATAAGGAAGCTGTACAGCTTTCAGCTTTTTATTAGATCTGGTTTTGTTTTTCAACAAAATAAGAATTTATAGAACATTAAATATGATTATATGCAAGTAAAACATAGTAAAGTTATTTCTGAATATGTAATCTTAAACATATTAAGAATTGACCTCATAAATGCATGTTTTTGCCATCTCCTGCATTATGACTTTTTCAAATTCACAATGTTCAATTTGCAAACTGATTTTGCTTATGCAGTAAAGCAGTATTTTTTCAGACTTGAGTGCGCATACAACTCACCAATGGATCTGGTTAAAATACAGATTCTGATTCAGTAGGTCTGGGATGGGGCCTAAGCGTGTGTATTTCCAACAAGCTCCCCAGTGGTCCTGGACCATACTCTGATTAGCCAAGTAACGCACATGATTTTAAATTAAATTAACTCATCTGTGGGTGCTCCTTGATGTTCCAGCTTAACGATTTTTGAGTTATTTATATTCTGAGGTTTTAAAAAAATTAATTCACCTCTCTCTAAAAGTTGTCACTATGGTTCTAAAGATTAATTTATTCACATGTAGACGCAACATTTTTTAAGTCCCAGAAATAAGTGACATTTGAGCAGTATCAAAAATGTTAAAATAAGCCCATATGTGATACAACGTTCTGTCACTAAGCCAGCTCAGCCACATTTCCTGGACAAAAGAAAAAACCGTTGCTGTAGAGTCAATTCTGACTGATGGTGGCCCCATGTGCTACAAAGTAGAACTGCTCCAGAACAGACACAGACAAATAATTAAAAAAAAAGAACAAAAACAAAATTATACCCTCAAAACTTATACTCTAATGGAACCCATTTCATTTAGTTCCAGGCTTCAGATTTTGTAAAAATGTAAGCAAAGAACTCAAGTTAGTCCTACTTCCCCTAACTCGTCGAATGTCTTTTTTTAAAGAAAGCTTTATTGAGGTGTAATTTACATACCTTAAATTTCACCCATTCTAAGTGTGGAAGTCAATGTTTTTAGTAAAATTAGAGTTGTACATCCATTATCACAATCTAATTCTAGAACAGTTTCATCACTCCAAAAAGAAACCTCATGCCATTTGCAATTTGAAAGCATTTTTTAAGGAATGTCAAATCTCCCAATAATATTCACCAATTAATACGAAGCCAAGCTAATATTCCAAACAAAGGCTGCTTGAGTCACAAAGCTAGTGCTCACAAGAGCTCAAGAATAAATTAAATTACCTAGCAAAGTGCAGGCCTGCCTGGTATGTGCCATCTCCTTGGCGTCATCAACTCCTTCAATCACAGGACTGCCTCCCTGCTTCGTGTAATTAAAGTAATTGGCATTTCCTGCAATTAAGGGAAATAAAAGTTTTGCAGTTCATAAAAAAGCCTTGACATTTATCCTATTCACTCTGAATTAGAAGCAGTGATAGCACAGTTAACTCACAGGGTCTGGATTTGGGCTGCCTATGATTTCAGTTACTGTGTTTTAATACAAAACCCGACATTAAATAATGAAGTAAAATATTTATCTTAATTGATGAAATGAATAGCCCTTTCCTAAAGGTTTTAATCCAATCTATGTGCTGGAATAATCTCCTTAAACACTTTATTACCCTCATCAGGAACCCTATAGACCTCCATCAGATAAAGTCCTTTAAGTTTTTTCTCTTTTAATTAAAGAAAATTTCAAACACATATAAGACAGACTAGTATAATAATCCCCTATGTACCCATCACTGATCTCAAACAAGTATCAGCTCAAAATCAACTCAGTTTCCTTCATACAGCCACCCTTACTCCTCCCAAACCTCCCATGGGTTATTTTGTAGCCAATTGCAGACTTACCATTTCAGCCATAAGTATTTCAGTATGAGATAAGCTCATTTAAAAAAAAATAAGTTTATGAACTCGGAAATTAACAGAAAACTATACCAGCACAACAAATCTAATGCTATACTCATACCTAACTGCAGCATTTGAAATTCAGGTGACTTTGCTGAGGCACAAAGCTGATAGAAGATATGATAGTTTCTTTCCTCTTCAGCCTTTGAAATAAGAAAAAGTTTTCAATTACAGCATTTTAATCTGAAACTCAGAAAATTAAATCATAAAATAAATTTTTAATATTTAATTGTCTGAGTTGGTGAAATAAATTGTCCTTTTTTAAATTCCCTAACATATATTTATGATTAAACCTTATGTATATATACATATATGAGTGCGTATCTCTTGGTCACATTCAACATAAAATGTCTGATAGTAATACTTCCTGAACTAGTGACCTATGGCTGTAGTTATAATAATATATATTTTATATATATAATATAATAATAGATCAGTGTTTTGGAGGGAAGCTAAAACCGTTTTTTTAATACTCAGTACTATTTTCTAAAAAATACTACTTTCTAACAGGACCCCTCAGATCCATGGTTTTCCTAACACTTGGACTGAAACACAATATCCCAACTTTGCTATATTTTAGAATGGGAGGTCTACTGATGTTGTTTGTAAGAAATCTACGAAAGTACTATATCATCTGTCATTCGAGTTTGTATATTATAAAATCAATAATAATATTTTATAAAACAGAAACTACCCAAAACTAAACCCATTGCCGTGGAGTCAATTCAGACTCATAGTGACCTTATGGGACTGAGGAGAACTGCCCCATAGAGTTTCCAAGGAATGGCTGGTGGATTCGAACTGCTGACCTTTTTGGTTAGCAGGTAAGCTCTTAACCACTGCACCACCAGGGCTCCAAATCAGGCACATTCCCAAAGTCAAAGTACCAAAGGTCTAGATTGTTTAAAATATATATTTAACAGCATAAAAATGCCAGAGTAGCTGCAGTCTGCCCAAACGCATAACTCTCAGTACGTCCCAGACTCTTTGGAAGCTGCAACAGACAGGAGATGGAAGTGGCAGCCCCTGTTACATGGCAGTGCCAGGGGTACCTGAACCTCAATGCAGTGGTTATTCAGGAAGGGGGCTACTGAAACCCTGGATCTCCAACATGAGGCATGCAGGGGTCACCAGGAGCCCTCTACAAGGGGTTTTCCAATGGTTAATCCACATTCTCTTAGTTTACCTGTAAACATGTTAATGTATGCCTGCCAGCGTTATATAGTATTTCACATGTTCAGATAAAAAATGACCAAGAGCATATGTGTGAATGCAAATCCTACACAGATGTACCAGAATGATGTTTCCCAACTGAGCATATTTTTGGATAGTAGTTCACAACTGGGTTGCGAAGATTTTTTTTCTTACCCTGTTCTATCTAAACAATATTATATTCCAAAAGGAGAAAGGAAAAAGGACAAGGATAATTTTTTTCTTCAACTAAGTTCAAACTCTAACTCTTTGAAAGCATAGATCAAGCAATGTCTTTCCTATCACTTGGGAAACGTGATAAAAAAAAACAACCGTTGCTATAGAGTCAATTCTGACTCATAGCGACCGTACAGGACAGGGTAGAGCTGCCCCAGAGTTTCCAAGGAGTGCCTGGTGTATTTGAATTGCCGACCTTTTGGTTAGCAGCTGTAGCACTTAACCACTACGCCACCGGGGTTTCCGGAAAATGTGACAGACAAATCTAAATTAACAGCACATCTTCTTAACAAAGCTTTTCCTAGAAGCATCTATAGGTAAAAATAAAAGCCATTAAACCTAAATAAATACCAGTTCCAAAGATTATTAGTCTAAGAGGTATTCCCCTGTCTCATATAAGCACCATTTTACACTAATCAGTTGAAGTGTGTTTTGTAGTAATGTTGTCAATGATATGTTCAAGAGTATTTGGAATTAAGATGCACACCAGCAACATGCGATGATATGCCAATGTAACACAAATACATATGTATATATGCCCATCTTACCTGGAACACCACTCTGGATTTCTCTAAGAGGTAAGTTCTCATATTGGCACCAATGATTCGATATCTCTTATCAAACCCAATCTCAATATACTTCCCAAACCGGCTGCTATTATCATTCCTGGTTGTTTTGGCATTTCCAATCGACTGTTTAAGAGGCAAGAGAGAAAAAAACTCGTCAGAAGTACAATTCATGTCATGATATTTACAGAATTTGTTCAGGGAGAAAAAGGACAGAGTAGAACAAAACCTTTTAAAACTGATGCCTGTTTAAGAACAGACCAGTTCTGCTCTTGGAGGCACAGGCGTATGCTTTGCCCACTATAGAACCACACAGATACATGTTAACACTTCTTATCTGCTTTGTTGTTCTCATAATGTCTTTCAGACACAGAAGACCTGACCTCAGCAGTTGGGAGATTTTTATATACTATTTGGGGCACCTGAACACATGCTTATTTGTGCCAGCAAATAAAGACAACGGATGGGGTTAGAACTGCCAAGTTAAACAACAGGGGTTTGATTTCTTAAAAAACTTGGTCAATTCTTGGTAAATACACAAATTAATACCAGTCTGGTGTTCAGGGTCTCTTTAGCCAGAAGGTTCCTTTCCATCATCTTATCACGGGGAAACACTGGCTGTAATGCAATAAATTACTTGATAGGGCTGTTTTAGCCATATATGGTCTTATAGTTCCCACACGGTGACTGTATGGGACTATGCAAATAAGGTGCTTGTGGCCAACGAAGGGTATTTGACAGCTTGCTAATAATGCAAATAAAGTGCATGGAACCCATGGGTGGGGGGGGGTAGGACCATGCAAATAAGATGTATGGAACCCTAATGAGGGGATTGGTCAGTTTTGCCATCTTGCTACGCTTAAAATGAGCCAGAGCAGAAAAGGGACCTCACTACCACCAGAAAGAAGAGCTGGGAGTAAAGCGCATCCTTTGGACCTGGGATCCCTGTGCTGAGTACCTCCTAGAGCCAGGAGACAGAGAGCTGTAACACCAGAGAAAGCACAAGATGGTGATAAGCAGCAGCAAGCACAGCAGCGAAATGGCAGCAGCAGGACCAGGAGACCAGCAGCAGACCAAACGGTGGACTTCTTGGCCATGGAGCGGTTGGAGGCTAGGGCTGTGTCTAACCTCCACCTCAGAGGCAATCATCCTCGGGTTGATGTTGATTATGAGTCTCTCTCCCCTTCATGAAGTTGGAGGAGGTCAGAAGTCCCTGTGCTGCCATTTTTACACTGGTCCAGTTGGACTACTTATTAGCAGAGTATTAGTATTGCCCACTCTCAGATCAAATGCCATATTTAGAAACCAAAGACAGTAAAATCTGCCTTTGGATTTTGATAGTTGGATTTAATTTGCAAAACATCTGCTATATAATGCGGGGAATATAACTTTGTGCTAAATTTTTTACATAACCTTAAAAATTAAAATGACATATGTACAGCTTTCTGACTTTGCTAACATGCTTCCATAAATTTTTCTTTTAAGGCAAAGCAAAAAAAAGGTGCAGCTAAAAAAGCAACTGTTCACATAATGCATATATTCAATGTTTAATAAGTTAATTTCTTAGATTAAAATCTTTCATTTGTGCAAAGCCTATGACTATCAGTATTAGTATATCAAAATGGCAAGAGAGAAAGATGTGAAAATACTCTGGAGTATTAAAAGAATGATACAAATATAAGGCATGAAAACAGTGGTAACATAGCCACAAAGGTCATCACATTCAGCTCTCTGATCAATCAAAGAAAATACATTTTCACTCTCTGAAAGAGGGCAGGAATTATCCTATTCTGTTTCGGCACTGAGGATACTGCTATATTTCAGATTAACATTTTAAAGTTTTTTTTTTTAATTAAATGATTTTACAGAAAACTGAGAATGACTAGAAACTGTCTTCCCACCAAAATTACAGAATGATCTAATGTAGCCTGAGATAATTTAACTATTCAGACATTTACTCACATGTTCCCTTCCACCAAAAAGGAAAAAAAAAAAAAAGTCTCCATATGTTCCCACAATTTTTCTTCTGTTTAGAAAAGTAAATTAATGAAAAATGCAGAACTTTCTCTGTGCCAAAGACCAGAGGAGGGGGTTAAATGCAGAAGCAGCAGCTGTGATATTTACTGAGCGCTTAGTAGGCATCATTCTAAGCGCCTTCCCGCCAGTAACTGAGCAAGGTAGAGAAGTTGGCAGCAGTTTCTCCTCCCTCCCCACCTTTTATCCCACCTTCCATATGTCATCTCCCCCATCCACTCATTGTGGGGTCAGTATGGCCAACCCGCCAAAGTCACACTTCCCTTCATGGAAAAAGGCAGTGAGTGAGTAGGCTAAGATTGAAGCAGACCTTTTATCTCTGAGTAAAATGTCTTTAAACATAAACAGAGTGATAGAAGGAGCAAATGAAATAGAAGTCTGAAGACGTGGGTGTCAGAATAGGCTCAACTACCAACCTGCCATGATTTAATCTCTCTGAGAACCTTAGTGTCCCCAGGTGTAAACTGACTGGGATGGATGCACTCCAAGGTCCTTTTCAAAAAATGAAATCACATTATTGTGAGCCCTAAACCTGATAATGAAAAAAAAAGGCTCTCTATATAAACAGTGGAAACCCTGGTGGCGTAGTGATTAAGAGCTACATCTGCTAACCAAAGGTTAGCAGTTCAAATTCACCAGGCGCTCCTTGGAAACCCTATGGGGTAGTTCTACTCTGTCCTATAGGGTCACTATGAGTCAGCAACAGGTTTGGTTTTGGTTTTATATAAACAGTGTCTTATGTTCATACACCCTGCCCCACAACTGCTCCTCAGCCTTTTAAATACTGTTTCTATTTTCTATTCAGTCAGCAAGAAGTTGCTAAAGGAAAGGAGAAATTTTATGATCTCGATTTTACCATTGATTTTAGTGAAATGTCAAGTGAGCTACTCTCTTTTACTAAATGGAGATGAAAATTTTTAACTATGGTTATTGAAGGTGAAAAAGAACTATTAAGACCCAGTTGGTCCCAAGCATCTTCCCTGAACCCATCTTAAAATGAAAATTTCCAGGAAAAAAAAGAAAACATGTCAGAAATTAGAATAACAAGCATCATTTCCCTACACATCATTCATACTTTGCAAAAGGAGCCTATTCCTGAGGATGATGGGCTTGTTTTCTATAGCATAATATGCAAATCCCCTTAGTGACTCGGTTGTGATGTTAAAAATGCTCATTATCCAATTACGGGTTTCAACAGATCACTGGAGACTGGATATCGCTTTCCTGACATCACAGTGAAGGGATCTGACAGAGGTGTGAGGTAGATTTAAAGCTACAAAAATTTTCTATGCTTTCATGCTCAGTATTTTATTTTTTTTCCTGTAACCGTAACCCCTTTGTCATCATTCTTCAGCCTCATATGCCATTTTAATCTTTCAGTAACTAAGCATAACTAACTGATCCTTTATTTTTATTCCAGCAGACAGGGAAAATTCCTTATAAGTATATATTAAAAAGCAGTATTCCTACTAACACAACACAAATCTGCATTATAGAAAAATCAATGCAGCTGTTTTTGAAAGGGAATGTAACATAGTCAAAAACTGTTCATTCCAGACTTGAGTTACCCTCAAGACAGCTTCAAACTCTGGTTCAGGCCTATATCTGAGACTCTCTGATACCATCACAATCAAGACTTTGGTGTATTCTAACATTAGGGACCAGAATGGCATGACCTATTGCCAAAAACCAAGAATTTGTCGTCATGACCAAAAACAGTCAAAACAACAAAAGGAAGCAATGTCCTGCTGTTTTCTAACCCAAACAAAAAACTGGCTCCACAGATTGCATTCCCCTAATATAACAACAGAAATCCTGGTAGTGTAGTGGATTAGTGCTACGGCTGTTAACCAAAAGGTCAGCAGTTCAAATCTGCCAGGCGCTCCTTGGAAACTCTATGGGGCAGTTCTATTCTGTCCTATAGGGTCGCTATGAGTCGGAATCAACTCGATGGCACTAGTTTTTGTTTGTTTGTTTTTAATATAACACCAGTGACATTTACCACAAGATCTGTAGCTCAAATTTTTTCAAAATCTTAATATTTGCTTAAAATCTTCACCACTGTCTTTTGGCACAAGCATTTGTTTCCTGTGCATGCTATTTGGAAAACTTTCCCAATTCTCTTTCCATAAAGGGCCCAGCCCAGGAGGCCTCTCAACTTCCCCAGCACATCTTAGACTTTCAACCCCAAGAGCAGAAGCCCTGCTGTTTGGGATACTCTTGGAGGCAAGGGGTCACAGTATTGTTTTGACGTATCACACACAGCACCACAAACCAGGCACAATTACCTCTAGACAGAAAATTGCAAAACCCACTTGTACAACAGGTACACCAGGCAAGTTCTAACTCCATCTGTGTTTGGGTGACAAATAAGGCTTGACAAAGGAAAGAAACAGGAATCAAAATACTGTTTTAAATTTTCAGTAAGAAAGGTTTGTTTCTGCATGCTCAAAGCAATTTCTCTCCATTTAATAAGACTTACTTCTATCCATTTAATGGAACTTCTTACAAAACTGTAACTTTCCTAAAATCCTATTAATAGGTAAATAGTCTTGTAGTTGCAAACCTTAAAATACTCAAATTCTCACTCACACAGCTAGCTCCATTTACTCTGGCATAAGCATTTCTACCTTGTATACTTTACTTTTTTTTCTCTCTCTTTTATTTTACTTTAGATGAAGATTTACAGAACTAACTAGTTTCTCAACAGTTAGTACACACATCATTCTACAACACTGGTTAACAACCCCATGACATGTCAACACACTCCCTTCTCAATCCTAGGTTCCCTATTACCAGCTGTCCTGTTCCCTCCTACCTCCCAGTCCCTGCCCCAGGGCTGGTACACCCCTTTGGTCTTGTTTTGTTGAAATGGGCCTGTTCAATCTTTGACTGAAGGGTGAACCTCAGGAGTAACCTCATTACTGAGCTGAAAGGGTGTCTGGGGACTATAGTCTCAGGGTTTCTGCTATCTCTGTCAAGTCAGCAAGTCTGGTCTTTCTTTTTGAGTTAGAGTTTTGTTCTACATTTTTCTCCAGCTCCGTCCAGGACCGTTTATTGTGATCCCTGTCAGAGCAGTCAGTGGTGGTAGCCGGGCACCACCTTGTTGTTCTGGACTCAGCCTGGTGGAGGCTGTGGTAGATGTGGTCCATTAGTCCTTTGGACTAATCTTTCCCTTGTGTCTTTAGTTTTCTTTATTCTTCCTCACTCCTGAAGGGCTGAGACCAGTGGAGTACCCTAGGTGGCTGTTCACAGAATTTTAAGACCCCAGACACCACTCACCAAAGTAGAATGTAGAATATATTCTTTATAAACTATGTTATGCCAATTGAGCTAGATATTGCCTGAGACAACGGTCCTCACAACCCTCAGCCCAGCAATTCGGTCTCTCAGGGAGTCTGGTTGTGCCTCTGGAGCTACCATGACCTTGCCTTGTACAGGCTGTGCTGGTTTCCCCAGTATTGTGTACTGTCTTACCCTTCACCAAATTTTCCACTTAAAAAACAAAAACCAAACCCACTGCCATCAAGTCCATTCCAACTCATAGCAACCCTATAGTACAGAGTAGAACTGCCCCATAGAGTTTCCAAGGAGGGCCTGGCGGATTCAAACTGCCGACCACTTGGTTAACAGCCGTAGCACTTAACCACTTTGCCACCAGGGTTTCCAGTTTCCATTTACCTATTGTCTATTAAGTGTTTTTCTACCCCCATCCCTTTCTTCCCTCTTAACCATCAAAGATTGTTTCCTTCTATGAGTATTTACAGTAGCGATCTCATACAATATTTCTCCTTTTGTGATTGACGTATTTCACTCAGCATAATGCCCTCCAGATTCATTCATGTTATGAGATGCTTCACAGATTCATTGTTCTGTAGCATTGTGTAACACTCCATTGTGTGTATGTACCATAGTTTGTTTATCCATTCATCTGTTGATGGGCATCTAGGTTGTTTCCATCTTTTTGCTATTGTGAACAATGCTGCAACGAGCATGGGTGTGCATATGTCTGTCCATGTGACGACTCTTATTTCTCTAGGATATATTCCTAGGAGTGGGATTGCTGGATCATACGGTATTTCTATTTCTAGCTTTCTAAGGAAGTGCCATATCATTTTCCAAAAAGGTTGTATCATTTTGGATTTTCAACAACAGTGCATAAGAGTTCTGATCTCCCCACAGCCTCTTCAACATTTGTTATTTCTTGTTTTATTGATTCGTGCCAGTAATGTCACGGTGAGATAGTATCTCATTGTTTTGATTTGCATTTCCCTAATGGCTAGAGATCATGAGCATTTCCTCATGTGTCTGTTGGCCACTTGAACGTCTTTTTTGGTTAAGTGTCTTGTTCATTTCCTTCACCCATTTTTTAATTGGATTATTTGTCTCCTTCTTGTAGAGGTATTAGATTTTCTTATAGATTTTAGAGATTAGGCCTCTGTCTGATTTGTAACAGCCAAAAAACTTTTTCCCAGTCTGTAGGTTCTCTTTTTACGCTTTTGGTGAAGTCTTTTGATGAGTGTAAGTGTTTAATTTTTAGAAGATCCCAGTTATCTAGCTTATCCTTTGGAGCTTTTGTGTTGTTGGCTGTGGTTTATATCCTGTTAATGCCAAGTATTAGGGCCTCTGGCATTGGTCCAATTTTTTCTTCTATGAACTTCATAGTTTTTGGCTTTCTATTTAGGTCTTTGATCCATTTTGAGTTAGTTTTTGTATATGGTGTGAAGTATAGGTCCTGTTTCATTTTTTTGCAGATGAACATCCAGTTTTGCCAGCACCGTTTGTTAAAAAGACTGTCTTTTCCCCATTTGATGGACTTAGGGCCCTTGTCAAAGATCAGGTGACCAGAGGTGGATGGATTTGCATCTGGGTTCTCAATTCTGTTCCATTGGTCAATGTATCTGTTGTTGTACCGGTACTGGGCTGTTCTGACTACCGTAGCTGTATAATAGGTTCTGAGGTCAGGTAGTGCAAGTCCTCCTACTTCTTTCTTCTTCTTCAATAGTGATATACTTATCTGGGCCTTCTTCCCTTTCCATATAAAATTAATGATAAGTTTTTCCATCTCTTTAAAGAATGTTGTTGGTATTTAGAGCAGGATTGCATTGTATTTGTAAATCGCTTTGGGTAGAATTTTCATTTTCACAATGCCAAGTCTACCTATCCATGAGCATGGTATGTTTTTCATTTATGTAGATCTCTTTTGGTTTCTTGCAGTAGTCCATACTCTACTTTTGAAAGGACATTCTTTCATACTTCTTCCCCTCTCATGAAATTACTGTTACTGAATTACCTTTTTAACCTAAATCTGTGTGATGTGCTTTACAGAAAAATGTTTATGGACCTTGGTGAGGCTGAGATCATGATTTAAGGTAATAGTTTAAATCTGGAAAAAACAAAAATTTATAGCTAAACAGATTGGGCTAAGTACAGAAAATGAAATGTGAGTTTACATTCATAATTGAGCATAGCTCCTGTTTTAGAAGAAGCATAAATAAGAACTCCAGACTGGAGGGAAATGAGTAACTTGTATTTCTGGTAAAAGAAACAATGGAAATGAGTCAATTAACCAGGAAAAAGAAACTTTTGAAAATGAAGTACTGCTGCCTTCTATGTAGAGGCAACAATTCAGTGCTGGGTTTAAAAAAGAAAAAGGATTATGGACTAAAGAGATTCCTCTTATGCCTGGGCTTTACTCAAAATGTCTACCTTACTGGACTTTCATTTGCTTAGATCTCTTACCAACATGGGAAAAAGTATTTTCCTAATTTTGGTCAGTAGAAGATTGCAGACTTTCTGACAAGTGCTATATCAATCCATTTTTGAGCATGTTTCTTAACAAGAAAAGTTAAGAATATATGACATGGCATGACATAATGTAACATAATATAAGAAGTAAGCTACAGTAAAAAGGCCAAGGTCCTGCTGTCTTACCTCCATGATGGGGTTGGAGGCCAAGACCTTTTCCTCAACATTGGCCTCACTGGCAGAGCCACTTACGGTTGCAAAGTATCGCATGGCATACTTAGCTGAGACTGTTTTTCCTGCCCCAGACTCTCCGCTTACAATGATGGACTGATTTCGTTCATCTCTATAAAACAAAGAAGAGTAACTGTCAGTGCTGCCCATTTATAAATGTGATTAACACTATCTCTTCTCTGTTCTCATCAATAAGCCACAGTGACTTATTGCTGCTGGTTCATACATGAAAAATATGGAAAGGAACATAGAACAATATTTCCTAATAGGAATAATTGCTTATAGACTAACAATGAACAGAGAGTGAAAAGAAGATATCAATCATTAAATTAGAGAGCATCGTATCTAAGGATTAATCTGTTAAAAGAGGGTCTGTGATTTTGAGGCATGTACGTACCTCAAACATATTATTATATTATGACATTCCTAGAGAATTACTTTGGTATCTTACAATACTGTTGTCAACCACCTCAGATGAGAAGGGAGATACTCTTTGGAGCCACAGAAGAAGAATTTAAAAAACTAATAAAACCATTTATAAATTAAACTATACTTCAAATTGTCCATTGGTTAGCAGTCCATAAAGTGGGGCTCCCACAGGCTCCAACCCAAAACCAAACCACACCCAGTGCTGTCGAGTTGATTCCGACTCATAGTGACCCTATAGGACAGAGTAGAACTGCCCCATAGAGTTTCCAAGAAGCGCCTGGCGGATTCGAACTGCTGTTCCTTTGGTTAGCAGCTGTAGCACTTAACCACTATGCTACCAGCGTTTCCCCCACAAGCTCCAGCTCCTAATAAAGTATCCTTATCAGCAGAGGGAAAAATGGTCCCCTTGCCGGCTGGTTTCATTCAAATATATCAAGCCACAATTCATGTTTGAAGACGTAGTGATGGAATACTATTGCTAAGACTATGGACCCCATCTAGTGTTTTCCTAGTACTGATCTTCTTAGAATTCAAAGACTATGACTACTACATCTTTAATTCATTCATATAATGACTCATAAACTGTAAGTGGTCCCTTAAATAAGCAGTGCTGGGACAACTTGATCTCTACATGCAAAAGAATGAAGTCGGACCCCTTCCTCACACCATATAGAAAAATGAATTCAAAATGGATTAATAACCTAAATATAAGAACTAAGACCATAAAACTCTTAGAATATAAGGGTAAAGCTTGTTTTTGACAATGCAGTCTTAGATAAAACATCAAAACCATGAGTAACAAAAGAAAAAATTGATAAATTTGACTTCATAAAATGAAATATTTTGTACATCAAAGGACTTTATCAAGAAAGTGAAGAGATGACCTATAGAATAAAAAAATAGAAGAAAATATTTGAGAATCATATATCTGATAAGAATTTGATGCCCAAATTGTATAAAGAATTTCTACGACTCAACAACAAAATGACAAACTATCCAATTTAAAAAATGGGCAAAGGACTTGAAGAGACATTTCTCTAAAGAAGATATATAAATGGCCAATAAGAACATAAAAGATGCTGAAGGTTGTTAATCATTAGGGAATTACAAATCCAGCCCACAACTAGATACCACCTCACACCCACTAGGACGGCTATTATCAGAAATGGAAAATATCAAGTGCTGGTGAAGATGTGGAAAAACTGGAATCCTCATACATTGCTAGTGGGATTGTAAAATGGTGCAGATCCTGTGGAGGTTCCTCAAAAAGTTAAAACATAGAATTACCATATGACACAACAGCAATGTAGAGTATAGGTGGAAAGAGGATGAGATGAAAAATTATGAAAGTCTCAACAAAGGCAGTGATGGTGGGGATTAAGAGACGCAAATGAATTTGAGAACTATTAAATTAGTAGAATCAATAGTACTGATAATAATTTCCCACAGTAGAAATTTAGGACATTTTTAATGAAAAAAATTCTTTCCTTTGAGAAATGCGGGTTGTCACTTTATCTTATTTAAAAAAAAAAATTTTTTTTTTTTTGGGGGGTGGGAGTATCCAGTTCAGGCCTAAGTTTATTCATAACACGCTATTGGGACCACATAGCAGCCCGTTCCTGATGCTCTGGTTTCCATATTGTGAAGAAAATCAGAAAGACCTAGGTGACACTAAGGAATGTCTGTCTAATCCTTATAATACAAGCTTGTGATAATCCCCATTGTTATGAAACACTCCTTCAGCCTTGTATCACCATCTTCCCTCCCTTTTACTTGAGCTTCAAGACCATACTGGATACTCACATTGCATCTGTTCATTCATGATTAAATTCAAAATAAATCACTTGAGTAAAACAGTTCTCACTGTGGTGCCAATGTCCTTTTTTTAGCCATTTAAAATGTCCTCTGAATTTATCTTTTTAGATGCATTAATCAAGGGACCATATCAGCAGTCTTTGTGTTCTCTTCAACAGTATGATGAGAAAAATGCTTCCCAGTTCCTGCATGATCAGTTCTGTCACTATGCCCTCTCTGACATGTAACTTGACAAAATTCTCCCAGCAACCATTCCAATAGCAAACAGAATACACAGAATGTCACCACTTCGATGAAAAGAAAATCCTATGGGGACTGTATTCTAAATTTTACTGCCTTTGAAAAGCTATTTCAAGTCTTACTGACAAAATGTTGCATCAAAAAATCTGAAAATTCTTATGTAATAATCCTTTCCTATAACATGAGAAAGAATAAAAGCAGTAAAAACAAGGGCTGTTCAAATGAATCCTAGAGGTTTGTACAAAAACACACATACACATGCTGAGGTCAAGCACACACAACAGATACATTTCCTTTCCCAGGGTTTAAGGATATGATCGAGTTTTTAAGTGTTAATTCTTAAGGAATTTTTATTCTTCTATTTCCCTGACCTTTGGGGAGGGAGGCTTCCCTTGCTTTCCAAGTCTAATTATAAAAAAAATTACCATTCTTCCATTATATAAACCCTTTGAATCCAGGTTGTAGTCCTAGCTCTGGCATTTCCCAGCGTCATGGCTTTGAGCAACCGCATGACCTCTCTGAGCTGGTTTTCACATCTTTATGAATAAATGCCACCTAAAACCAAAACCAAAACCAAATCCGCTGCCATCAAGTCAATTCCAACTTGTAGCACCTAAGGTCCTCTCAAATTGTAAAGTGCCATGATCTAAAAGTCAAACTAACTCTGGGGTTGATTTTTCAGATGTTTGGTAGGTCACATCCTACATAATAAGCCAGCACGAACTATTGGGACCAATGACAATCTCAACAAGGCAGGCTTACAGACACTCAGGTGGTCTTGAATGGCTACAAATAAGATGTTGTTAGGTGCCATCAGGTCAGTTCCGACTCATAGAGACCCTGTGTACAACAGGATGAAACACTGCCCAGTCCTGTGCCATCCTCACAATCTTTATGCTTGACCCCATTGTGGCAGCTACTGTGTCAATTCATCTCCTTGAGAGTCTTCCTCTTTTCTGTTGACCTTCTACTTTACCAAATATGATATCCTGCTCCAGGGACTGGTCCCTCCTCAGAACATAACATGTCCAAAGTATGTAAGACTAAGTCTCGCCATCCTTGCTTCTAAAGAGCATTCTAGCTGTACTTCAAAGACAGATCTGTTCATTCTTCTGGCAATCCATGGTATATTCAATATTCCTCACCAACACCATAATTCAAAGGCATCAATTCTTCGGTCTTCCTTAGTCATCGTCCAGCTTTCGCATCCATATGAGGTGATTGAAAATACCACGGCTTCAGTCAGGCACACCTTATTCCTCAAAGTGACATCTTTGCTTTTAATACTTTAAAGAGGTCTTTTATAGCAGATTTGCCCAATGCAATGTGTCATTTGATTTCTTGACTGCTGCTTCCATAGCTGTTGATTGTGGATCCCAGTATAATGAAATCTTTTACAACTTCAATCTTTTCTCCATTTTCATAATGGTACTTACTGGTCCAGTTGTGAGGATTTTTGTTTTAAGTTGAGGTGTAATCCATACTGAAATCTGTGCTTCAAGTCCTCTTCACTTTCAGCAAGCGAGGTTGTATCATCTGCATATTGCAGGCTGTTAATGCACCTTCCTCCAGTCCTGATCCTGTGTTCTTCTTCATACAGTCCAGCTTCTTGGATTATTTTCTCAGCATACAGATCAAGGGCACATATGATGAAAGGGCACAACCTGACACACAGCTTTCTTGACTTTAAACCACGCAGTATTCCCTTGTACTGTTCGAACGGCTGCCTCTTGGTCTATGTACAGATTCCTCACAAGCACAATTAACATTCTTTGAAATGTTACCCATAATTTTTTATGATCCACACAGTCGAATGCCTTTGCATAGTCAATAAAACACAGGTATACATCTTTCTGGTATTCTCTGCTTTCAGCTAGGACTCATCTCACATCAGCAGTGACATCCCTGGTTCCACATCCTCCTCTGAATCTGGCTTGAATTTCTGGCAGTTCCTGTCAATGTACTGCTGCTACTGCTTTTGAATGATCTTCAGCAAAATTTCACTTCTGTGTAATATTAATGATATTATTCGATAATTTCCACATTTGGTTGGATCACCTTTCTTTGGAATGGGTACAAATACAGATCTCTTCCAGTTGGCTGGCCAGGTAGGTATCTTCCAAATTTCCTGGCATAGATGAGTGAGCACCTCCAGTGCTGTATCCATTTGTTGAAACAGCTCAATTCTGTCAATTACTGAAGCCTTGTTTTTCGCCAACGCCTTCGGTGCAGCCTGGACCTCTTCCTTCAGTACCATTGGTTCTTAATCATATGCTACTTCCTGAAATGGCTCAACGAAGACCAATTCTTTTTGGTACAGTAACTACATGTATTCTTTCCATCTTCTTTGGATGCTTCCTGTGTCATTTAATATTTTCTCCATAGAATGCTTCAATATTGCAACTTGAGGACTGAATTTTTCTTCAGCTCTCTCAGCTTGAAAAATGTTGGGTGTGTCCTTCCCTTTTGGTTTTCTAACTCTAGGTCTTTTGCACATTTTATTTTAATACTCCACTTTGTCTTCTCAAGCTGCCCTTTGAAATCTTCTGTTCAGCTCTTTTACTTCATCAGTTCTTCCTTTCACTATAGCTACTCTACACTCAAGAGCAAGTTTTGCTCTTTTCTTTCTTTCTTGTCTTTTTAATGACCTCTTGCTTTCTTCATATATGATGTCCTTGATACCATTCCATGACTTGTCTCATCGTCAGTCATTAGTGTTCAAATCTATTCTTGAGATGGTCTCTAAATTCAGGTAGGATATACTCAAGATCGTACTTTGGCTCTCGTGGACTTGTTCTAGTTTTCTTCAACTTCACCTTGAATCTGCATATGAGCAACTGATGGTCTGTTTCACAGTCAGCCCCTGGCCTTGTTCTGACTGATGATATTGAGCTTTTTTATCATCTCCACAGATGTAGTCAATATGATTCCTGTGAATTCCATCTGGTGAGCTCCACGGGTGTAGTCGTCATTTATGTTGTTGAGAAAGGTATTTGCAATGAAGAAGTCATTGGCTTTGCAAAATTCTATCATGTGATCTCTAGCGTTATATCTATCACCAAGGCAATATTTTCCAACTACCAACCTTTCTTCTCTGTTTCCAGCTTCCCCATTCCAATCACCAGTAGTTATCAATGTGCCTTGACTGCATGTTTGATCAATTTCAGACTGCAGAAGTTGGTAAAAATCTTCAATTTCTTCATCTTTGGCCTTCGTGGTTGGTGCGTACATTTGAATAATAGTCATATTAACTGGTCTTCCTTGTAGGCATATGGATTATCCTATCCTACCCTACCACTAACAGCATTGTACTTCAGGACAATGCTTGAAATGTTCTTCTTGACAATTAACGTGACGCCATTCCTCTTCAATTTGTTGTTCCCAACAGAGTAGACCATATGATTTTCTGATTCAAAATGACCAATACCTGCCCATTTCAGCTCACTGATGCCTAGGATGGGGATCTTTATGCATTCCATTTCTTTTTGATGACTTCCAATTTTCCTAAATTCATACCTCACACATTCTACATTCTGATTAGTAAGGGATGTTCACAGTGTTTCTTCTCATTTTGAATCGTGTCACATCAGCCAGTGAGGGTCCCCAAAGCTTGACTCCATCCATGTCATTAAGGACGGCTCTACTCTGAGGCAGCCCAGTTGTATTTTGGGTGACTTGCAACCTGAGGACCTCATTCTGGCACTATATCAGATAATGTTCCATTGCTTTTCATACAGTTTCCACTGGCAAATTTTTTCAAAAGTAGACTGCCAGGTCCTTCTTCCTAGTCTTAAGGTGGAAGCTCTGCTGAAACCTGGCCACCAAGGGTGACCCTGTTGGTATTGGAAATACTGGTAGCAAAGTTGCCAGTATCACAGCAACACAAAACCCACCACAGTGAAACAAACTGACAGACACGTGGTGGACAACTGAGATGGGCAGCGTTTTTTCCTTGGAGGGCTACTTCCCCAGAAATGGCCAAAATCAGTAAAGGGCTACAAAGAGAAAAATATGAATTAATCCACTGCCCTCTTCTAAATTAAGAACAAGAAAACAAGATATTTATAAAATAAGTAGAATTAAGTTTTTTAAATGTACTTCAGTTCTGTGTGGCTGTGGAAAGAAATAAGAAAAAGACGGGACAAGAGCAGGAGACAGGTGGGGGCAAGGAACTAAGCAGAAATGTAGAAAGGAGAAGGGGAATACATAAGAAAGAGATAAACACATGAGCAAAGGGGAAAACAAGAAGTGTGGGATAGGAGAAAAGCAGACAAAAACATCACAGATAAAAATTTTATGGTTTTAAGGTGAATATTAGAGTCCATCTCTTCTGTTCACTTTCTCTATAGGCTTTAGACTGTTTTACACTATTTATTGTTCCTGGAAATTTTGATTAGCTGATCAACCACTATTCACAAACCTTCAACTACTCTTGTCCTTCCATGAAAAGAACCTCCATTCTACTTTTAGGATGCAGATATCACTTCATAAGCCAGATAAAATTAAGTGAGGGAACAGAGACTATCCATCTCTCACCTAGGACAGGTCAACCTGGAGCATTCTCTGAATGATGAACCTAAGATTTACAATTTCTGACTTGGCCAGTCCTCTCATGGGCCTCTACAATAATCCCAAATAGCCTAGGTACTAGGTAGGTGCCTTTGGAGTGGAGGTAAGCTCTTCTAACCTATTGCAGTCAATGAAGTTCCAAAAGCTCTAGATGTGAGCTAAAAGCCCCACCTAAAAATACTGCTTTTTCATTCATTCTACACATATTTAATGAGCAGCCAAAATATGTCAAACACTTTGATGAGTATAAAAGACTCTAGGGTTGTAGCCTATTTTAGGGAGACTGAAACGTATATAGTTAATTTACAGTGGAGTAATTGCTATAAGGAAACCCTGGTGGCGTAGTGGTTAAGTGCTATGGCTGGTAACCAAAAGGTCAGCAGTTCAAATCCACCAGGGGCTCCTTGGAAACCCTATGGGGCAGTTCTACTGTGGCCTATAGGCTCACTATGAGTTGGAATCAACTCGAAAGCAACAGGTTTTGTTTTGTTTTTTGTAATTGCTATAAAAGAGTTCTACCCAGGACACTAGGAAAACATGGAAGAAGGGCATGAAACCCGTGGAAGATGTGGATAGGGGATGTTAGACAAGACTTTCTAAAGAAGGTGATGTGTGAATTGACTCTTACATGATAACAGGAGAGGTGCTGGTTGTGTGGGAATCAGCCTGTCTTCCTTTTAGGGTTCTCTATTTGGTCTGAACAGCTTTTATGTTAGATCTATAATGTTTCATTCTCTATCAGATTTTTCTTTTGAACTTTACCCATTTAAAAATGTAATCTCTCTAGCTTATTGTGGTCATATTGAATGCTATTTATATCTACCAAGGTAATCAACTTGTTCTTTGCAAACTTAATGAGCATACTTTCTATTCACATCCAGAACATTAATGAGGATACTAAATAATGCTGGCTTGAGAGCTGACTCATGTGGAACACATTTTAGTATACCTAACCATCTGGAAACCCTGGTGGCGTAGCGGTTAAGTGCTATAGCTGCTAACTAAGAGGTCAGCAGTTCAAATCCGCCAGGCGCTCCCTGGAAACTCTATGGGGCAGTTCTACTCTGTTCTATAGGGTCGCTATGAGTCGGAATCAACTTGATGGCAGTGGGCTTAGTTATTTATTTATTTATTTTTCAGAACCATGTGGATGTTGACTCATAACCACTCACTGGGTGCTGCCAGGTACTTTGGTCAACTGTCCAATTCACCTATGTACAAATTTTTAGCTTATAGGTGAACGTGTTCAAGTGAAGCAAAATCTAGATTTTTCACTTTTCTACAGGCAATTAATCTAATTGTTTCTCCCTTTATTGATCCCTTGCTCAAAAGGGAAAATACAAGTTAGTGTAATGTTTTCTTCCAAAGCTGTGTTTTTACTATGTAGACTTAAAGATGCAGCTTCACTTAAAACTCTAATAATACCTATCTCTCTTACTAGAGGGATGTTAAGTTTTTTACATTATTACCACTCATCAAATCAGGCTATTCTGCTCTCTGTCTCTCTATGATTTCTGCTTTTGATTAGTTCCAAGAAGTAAAGACTTAAACTCTAAAGTTGATAAGAGGCCATACGTTCACAATTACAATACTTAGTTTTTGAAGTGCAAATATTTACTATAAAAGATGGTGCTGGCACTGGTGAAAGCTCTTCTTTAGAGAGGCAGGGAGATTATTCAAGTAATGGAAATAAGCGTTCCCTAGAGATTGGTGAGAAGGTAATCCAGTTCCTTGGTGAGGAGCCCTTCGCATGGCTATCAGATCCTCTCATGTCAACCTGAGTTTTCCATTCCATCAGTACATAGTCTATGCAATAAACATAATAACAGAAATAACCAATAATATTTGTTTATAACTTCTACTGATAGTAGTGCTTTCATAAAACAAAAACCAAACCCATTGTGGTCAAATCAATGCCAACTCACTTGTACTACAACCTATGGGGTAGGCAGTACTCAGTAACTCCCTGATGAATAGCTCATAGAAAGCACTCTTAAGAGGAATCATTTACTGTGAGCTGAGGTGGTCTGAAAGTAAAACTTAGTGGTATCATGAAGGATAAATAGAAACCAGGCAGATAAAAGAGCATGCAAAAGGATATTCTAGGCTGAATAAAGGTGCAGAAATAGAGCTATGCAGTGCTAATTGAGGGAACAGACCTGTTAGACTAAAGCCATGTACTGCAGCTCAAAGTAAGAAAATTAAATGACAGGGAAGAAAAGTTTTGGAGTCTCAGAGCTAGATTCAAATCTCAACTCCCAGAGACTCTTTATTAGCTCTCCTGCCTGAAGATGTTATTTTCCTCAGTTTCCTTACAGGTAAAGCAGGGGTGATGGTGTCTGTTCCCAGGGATGCGATGAGGATTTTAGGTACTATGCCTAATACCATGCTTGGTACAATACTAGACATCTAAAAATGGCAGTCATTATAATATATATAAATTCACCTTTATATAAACCCGTTGCTGTTGAGTTGATTCCAACTCACAGTGACCCTATATGACAGAGTAGAACTGCCCCGTAGGGTTTCCGAAGAGTGGCTGATGGATTTGAAATGCAGACTTTTTGATTAGCAGCCGAGCTCTTAACCACTGCACCACCAGAACGTCCACCTTTATATAACATACATAAAATTCTTATCACATAACCAGAAAACCTACTGCCATTGAGTTGATTCCAACCCTATAGGATAGAGTAGAACTGCCTCATAGGTTTTCCAAGTCTATAAATCTTTACAGAAGCAGACTGCCACGTCGTTCTCCTTTGGAGCAGCTGCTGGGTTTGAACCAACAACCTTTCAATTAACATCCAAGCACTTAACTACTGTCCCACCAGGGCTCAAGTTCATTTGCATAAATAGGATACTTGTCACCACATGGCAGCTGATTCACAGTTGTTAACAGCAAAGATTTTATAGTCTATAACAGCTGGCATCCACCTGGCCAATGTAAAGCATTCAGAGACCACATAACCAAATGAAATGAGAGGTCATTTTAATTAAAGGCCCAGCAATAAATGTCAAGAAATTGCCATTCAGTCAACTCCAACTCATGGGTTATCAAGACTGTGACCTTTCAGAAGGAAATTGCCAGGCCCTTCTTCTGCAGAACCGCTGGGTAGGATTAAACCACCAATCTTCCAGTTAGTAGTCAAGCCTTTAACCAATCCGTGCCACCCAGGGACGTTAAACTTTCCTATTAGGGAAAACAGTAACAGAGTGTTTACATAGCTTGTTCAAGGCTGATGGTTGTGTGGTCAAGCTGAGTGATACCCACATCTTCTGTTTTCCAGAGAGAAGGTCTATATTATGTTCCTTTTGCTTTGCTACACAGCTCCTTGCCATGACCTGCCCTCCCCCAGAAAGAAGGAAAATGCTTATGCATTAGTCTCCATGAAACAAAAAAGTAGCAAATGCATACCACAGAATACTATAAATTTAAAGCAAGACCATTTAGTGCAACAGTTCTATTTTATACGCGATAAAACTGAGACCCAGGGAGGCCAGGAGATTTGTTTATATAGTTAGTTATTAGTAGAGCTGGGACTAGTACAGATATCTTTTTCACTAAATCAAGATTAACTGCATACAACTACATAATTTATTTCAAGATAACCTATGTGATAAAACTTGGTCAACAAAATTTATTTACTATTACAATGAAGAGAAAATACAAAATTAAAGCAATCAATACTATCTCGTTTTAAGAAGAAAAAATCTGATGTTTTAAGGAAAATAATATTGTGACTTAGAGAGCAATAAGTTCCAGCATGAGGAAAGTCTTGCAGTAACGTGAAAGAAGATATGAGAAGACAAACAGATATGGAAATCCACTGGTTTTTATCTCTGTAAGTCAAGAGGACTATTAAAGTTAAGGGACTAGTCTATAAAGGTATTCTACGAGGGTATTGTTTTCTATAAGGAACATGTTTAAAAAGGAGCTATGAGTCAAAGACCCTGGTTATTGTTACAATCACTGGACATACATACATCTGCTCAGGAAGAATCATAATGTCAGCTTTGCTTTGAGGACAGATGTCTAATGCACCATTTCAACTTTAAATATTCAAAATCGAAGTCCGGCACTCGCACCAACCCACCTACTCACACAGACACTCAGCTAGCTCTTCCTACAATCCTCACCATTCAGTAAATGGCAACTCCAACCTTCTAGGTGCTCAGAGTGAACACCCTGCTCTCATCCCTGACTCCTCTTTTTCTCTCATATCCCATATAAGCAAGCCTTTGTCAGTTCTATCTGAATAATATATCCAGAATCCATCCCCTTCGTACCGTCTTCACTAATAGCCTCCTCAACCAAATTTCCATTATCTCATGCTTTAATCAATACAATAACCTCCTAAGTAGTCTCTGGTTTCTGCCCTTGTCCAGCTATAGTCTATCCTTCCTAGTTTTTTATAACTTTATTTTTGATATGATTTCAAATTTATAGAAAATAGCAAAAATAGGAAAAAGAACTCTCACATATCTTCTATGTAGATTCCCCAATTATTAGATTTGTCCTAGTTGTTTTCTTAATCTCTCTGTTCCTCTTATTCTAATATTTTCTCAACAATTTGAGCATAAGTTGCACATATATTTTAGAGTACACTTTCTAAGAACATGAACATTCCCTTACATAACCACAATGAGGAAAACTAGTGTTGCTATAACACTATTACCTAATCCACAGTCTACATTCCAGTTTCATCAATCATCCCAGCAATATCCTCTATGTAGCTAAACCCCCTCACTCCTGCCCCATCCTCTAGGATTCAATTTAAGCTCAGTCACTGTATTTAGTTGTCATATCTCTTTAGTCTACTTTAATCAGGAGAGTTCCTCAGCCTCTCTTTGGCTTTTTGATCTTGATAGTTTTGAAAAACACAGAAGAGTTATTTTGTAGAATTTTCCTCATTTTCAGTTTAACTGATGTTTCCTCATGGTTAGGTTTAGGTTATGTACTTTTTGACAGGAATCTACAGTCTATTCTTATCATAGCTGCCAGATTATGCCACTCCTCTGCTCAAAACCCTCACTCAAAGGAAAAGTCAAATTTGCTATGACAGCCCACAAGGTCTTGTGTGGTACTATCAACTGCTATTCTCTGACTGTAATATTCTTCCCTCAGATATCCGAATGGCTTGCTTCCTCTCTTCCTTGATGTGTGTATCTGTGTGTGTATATATATTCACATATATGTATGTGTAAACATATACATGTGTATACACACACACACACAAAACATCCACAAGACCATTTCTGTCGACTTGATTTCAACTCATAGGGACCCTATAAGATCAAGTATAACTGCCCCACAGGGTTTTTAAGGCTATAAGCTTTATGGAAGCAGACTGCCACATCATCCCCCCAGAGAACGGCTGGTGGGTTCAAACTGCCGACCTTTTGGTTAGCAGCCAAGTGCTTAACCACTGCACTATGAGGGCTCCATAAATATACAAAGGGCTAATATCCCTAACATACTTTCTAAAACTCTTAAAAATTGAGTGAGGCTGTAGGAAACAGGCACTCTTGAACATATCTGGTGGAACGCAAACTGGGGCAAGCCTTCTGGCGGGGCTTGGGCAATATGTAACAAAATATATATGCACCTACTTTTTTGTCCTAGGTCTGTCACTCATAGGTGAATGACATTAGGCAAGTCAATTCATACCACCAAACTTTGATATGCTCATCTATCTGTAAAATGGGGATAGCATCCATCCTTGTCTACTCACAGAATCATGATGAGATTCTCAATGCAGTTTTTATCCTTTTACTGTCGCCTGGAACTAAGGGGCATGGGGTGGTAGGACTCACTATAAAGGGGTGTGAAGGAACTTTAGTGTGATATAAGTATTCCACACCATGATTGTGTTGGTGGTGACATGACCAAACCAAACCCATTGCCATCGAGTCAATTCCGGCTCACAGCGACCTTCTAGGACAGGGTAGAACTGCCCCATAGGGTTGGCTGGTGGATTCCAACTGCCAACCTTTTGGTTAGCAGCCATAGCTCACTGTAACTCTTAACCACTGCGCCACCAAGGCTGCGACATGGATATACACATGTATAAAAACAAATCAAACTTAAAATACTTAAATAGGTGCTTTTATTTATAGGTACTTATAGCTAAAATATACCTCTAGAAAGTTCACTAACAAGAAAAAAAATCTATGTATCATTTTACAAATGCAAGGTTATTTTAATAATAATCCAGGCCATCTGAGACAAACTGGTCAAGGCTTATTTAGTAATGATTTACAAGTTGCCACGCACTGTATTTTAAAATGTCTGTGACTTTTTTTTTTTTTTTTAAATGATTACAACTTACGAGAGTCATGAAATAACAACTAAACTTCTACAAACCTGGCCATTTGCTTGTAAGCTTCTTCAGCTACCGCAAAGATATGTGGATCCATATCCCCCATGTTCTGACCACTGTATGCATTAATAATATCTTCTCCATAAATAGGCAGCTGTTCATAAGGATTTATAGCTACTAGGACTATACCTGGGAAGAGGGGGGTAAATAAAACCAGCATGTTATTCTTAGTGTATTTTGAAGAAAGTCAATAATTTTAAAATTTCATCAGTATTATCACTGTCTCCTATATGATCTATTTGTCAATATTAGAAGTCAATGGTAACCAAATGAGAATATCAAACTCGGTAAGGTGAGAATTACAGCTAACACAAAATCTCATTTCAATTTCAATCAATATTGAACTAACAAAATTGTTAAAACTGGACTAGATTGTTTAAAATAATGAAAACTGTGGCCATGTTATAAAATTTATTATATTTAAACCAGAACTCTCACTTCTAGAAATTTATCCAAATGAAATAATCAGAGATTATGCAAAGATTTTTTTTTACAAATATGCTTATCATAATATCACTCTTAATGGTGAGAAGTAGAAACAAGCTGAACATATAATAAAGGGAGAGTGAATGAGTAAATTCTGCTATATTCACATGACAGACTAGTGTGCTACCACCAAAAAATCATCTTTTTCAAGAATACCCAATGTCATAGGAAAATAGGATATAAAACCATATACACACTGATTCTAATTTTATATCTACAAATACTGTCTCACACATACACAGAGAAATAATGGTCTATTTTTCAATGGTGAACTATGTGGAATTGCTTTTCCTTTTTTATACTCTATTTTCTAAAAATTTTCTAGTAGGTGTGTATTAATTTAATAAACTAATTCAACAAATGCTGAATGAATTCCAACTATATATCCAGTGTTTTCTAAGTGCTGGGTTTACAACGGTAAACAAAAACAAAAAAGATAAATCTTTGTCCTCATGGAGCTTACACACACACACACACAGACACACACACATATGTACCAAATACAGTAGTAAGAAAAAGGAAAGAAATAAGGCAGGGAAGGGAGATAAATAGCAAGGAGAGGAAGAAGGGCTATGACTTTAGATAAGGCAGCCAGAGAAGGCTTCACTAAGAACTTGGCATACATGCAAGAAAAAAAAAAAACTGAAGAAAAACAGAAATTGAGAAAGAAATACTCAGAGTTAATAGGGACAAATGGGAGTCAATATCAAGGATATAGAGGATGTAAGTTCTTTCAAAAAGAAAAGGTGGCTGTCCCTGTCCAAAACAGGAGAGAAATGAGGAAGAATGAGGACTGAGTTGGTTACACCACACAAATGAACTTATAGAAATCCTTTGAAATAGAATGGAAACCTGAGAAAATGATGAAAATGAATGGAAATTGTAGGCCTGAGCCTTGGAGGAAAGAGTGATTGATGAAACAAAGATGTCAGTGGAGAAAAAAAAAGGGAGGGAAGAGGGGGAAAATAAAGCATAAGAAGAAAATAGAGAAAAGAAGGAAACAGGGAAAGAGTAAAAGAACACACATGTATAAACCTGCACACACTTAATTTCTAATTTCTAAGAGAGAGAAAAATAATCACAAGCTGGGTAGCTGGCCACTAACACTACAATAGGCAGAGGCCCAGGCGAGAAGAATCAAGCAAAAATAGTCACTGCAGGTCAAGTCATTCCTGCCTTTTTAAATAACTGAGAAAAAGACAACACTAAACTTCTTGAAGCAGCTTTAAAGGTAAGACTTTGAACATCACTCTTAGTGTACTAATTTTTGTAAGAGAAGAAAATAATGGGTAAATTTGGCACTGAATTTGGCAAAAGACTTCTGTGGGGAAAAAATCCAAGAGATGGGCCCAGTTCTTTTTCTTCTGAGCAAAATAAATTCACGAAAGAAAGAACTTATTCAGCGTAAAATGCAACTTGTCCGATGAACACTGGTAAATTTTTCGGTAACTTTGACATCTCTGAGAAAAAATCCAGCTACAGCCTGCGTTCCCCAAATGTAGTATTTCCACGGCTATGCCCATTAAAGGAAAGAGTTCACAAGTCCTCTCAGACAGCGAGGCACACTTACCACAATATGTATAAATAAGTTTGGAATCAATGAAGCGGACTCTGAGATTGTGGAGCACTGCAGGCTCGTGAAGATAGCTGAGGGCCGTGAGATCATTTTCACCCACAAGTATGTCAGGATTTCGTAAGTGAGGCAGCTCCTTGGTCTTTGGATCTAGATGGTATTCCAAATCCTAAAAATGTACAAGATATAGCATCTGGATAAATCATGGGAATGAAAGCAAAACAGGGCCTTTCACTTGCTTATATTCTATTCCTGATTTGCTCCTCAGATATTAAATGCACTCTTTCCTGGCACTTCCAAAACCACAGAAAACTGGCAGAAATGGCAAAAAGTAAGAAGACGTTTCTTTTTCATATGATGTATTAACCTGTATTAACAATTTTTGCTAATATAGTTTGAGAAGTCATAGCCTAGACTTTTTTCACCCAGTTATTAGATTAGGAATTTGAAATCTTTATATTCAAATAAGCTTTTTCATTTTCTCCTCACCTATGATAAGCAAGAGGTAGTATAACCAAGTGGTCAAGAGCTTGGCTCTAGGGAAACATAAACATGGGTTCAAATCCTGACAGTGGAACTCATTTTTCAAGTGGCCTTTTGTAAGTTATTTAACCTTAATTTGTCATCTATAAAACTCACATAATAAAAATTGCTCCCAGGGAAGCAGGTCCAAGATGGCAGAATAGCCAGATGCCTTCTGCGATCCCCCTTACAACAAAGACCCGAAAAAATGAGTGAAATGATTATATCTCTTACAAGCTAGGAGCCCTGAACATCAACGGCAAAGTTAGAAAACAGACTGAGTGGCAGGCGAAGGGAGAGAAGGTTCAAAAGCGGAGACGAGTTGCCAGACCTGAATTGCAGGGATCCCTCAGGCACCATAACCAGGAGCGGCTGCAGGGGGCTGGTGGTAGCGTTTGGCTGCAGTTTCTTCAGGTAGAAGCAGCCAGCGGCACAGCCTATTCACACCTCCGGAATCAGAGAATAACGGTGCTCTCGACAAAAGCTAAGTAATTGCATATATTTTAATGCATCCCCAACCCCCAAGCCGGTTTCAGTTGATGTTGATTTCCCTGGACCTGAGATAGGCCGTATTGAGCACTGTGACCCATGCACCTACCCTTGGAGTAGGAACAAATTCACAATTGGGGGAAAAGATACTCTCCCAGCCCAACTAACTGAGGGAGCTCAGGACAGAAGTGGCTCCTGTCCAGGCATAAACGGTCCATGGACTTTGAATACCTTTCCCCCCTGCATGGTCCTGTGTGGGCCCATTCCACAATAATAGGCCCCTGTTGGCAGACTGCAACAATTTCAGCTGCGTGGTGAAGAGGTGAGTGTTTGATATTTGACAAGACTTTGCCTATTAAACAGGGTCCTCACCTATCCACCTCAGGGGCCTAAGGACTGGTGACTCCACTAAGGTCACCCAGCAACTCACGACAGAAGTACAAGGATAACTGGTACCTCCCAGTCCTTACAGCCAAAAGCGCTGGGTGCCCAAGGTCCACTGGCACAACCCATCCAACTGCACCCTCTAGGGAACAGGGACACACTGTCGTCACAGACACTTGGGGCACAGTTCTTGGCCCCCTGCCTTGTTCAGAGCGTGAACCCCGGCTGCAACCACATACCAGTACCTATACCAATCACCTCCCCCCCATAAGACTGTAGAATAGAGCCTGTACCACACATTTGATGATCAGCAACGTGGACACCTGAGCTGAATTCATACAAGAAAAGTGAATGGACTCCTAGGTTGATATATCTGATAACAGCTCTAGCCACCTGAGGACCGGACGTCAGAGCCTCAAAGGTGAAAATAATCAGGCTGGCTCACTCAAGCAACCCATTTGGGCATATCGAAACAAAACAAGGCAATAAGGTAGGATACACTAAGCAAACAAAATAAACTAATACAATAACTTATAGATGGCTTGGAGACAACGGTCAATATCAAGTCACATAAAGAAACACACCATGATCACCTGAACAAGCTCTCAAAACAAATAACCAATGGATCTTCTGGATGAAGGTGCCTTCCTGGAATTACCACATGCAGAATTCAAGATTAATATGCAGAACTCAAGATTAATATGCAGAACTCTTCAAGATGACAGACTGAACTTAGGAAAGAGATCAGGCAATATGCAAAACAAGCCAAGGAACACATAGACAAAGTAGTTCAAGAAATTAAAAAGGTCATTCAAGAACACAATGAAAAATATAATAAGCTGCAAGAACCCACAGAGAGACAGCAATCAGAAATTCAGAAGATTAACAATAAAATTATAGAATTGCACAACTCACCAGAAAGTCAGAGGAGCAGAATTGAGCAAGTACCAGGCAGAATTTCTGAATTTGAATATAAAGTACTTGGCACCAATATATTTGAAGAAAAATTAGACAAAAGAATTTAACAAAATGAAGAAATCTTAAGAATCATGTGGGGCTCTATCAAGAGAAATAACCTATGAGTGACTGCAGTACCAGAACTGGGAGGGGCAAAAGAAAACATAGTGAGAATTGTTGAAGATATTTTGGCAGAAAACTTCCCTGATACCGTGAAAGATGAGAAGACATCTATCCAAGATGCTCATTGAACTCCACATAAGGTAGATATTAAAAGAAAGTCACCAAGACATATGATAATCAAACTTGCCAAAACCAAAGATAAAGAGAGAATTTTAAGACTGGCTAGGGAGAAATGAAAAGTCACCTATAAATAAGAGTCAATAAGAATAAGCTCAGACTACTCAGCAGTAACCATGCACACAAGAAGACAATGGGATGGCTTATATAAAGCAATGAAGGGAAAAATTGCCAAAGAAGAATCATATATCCAGCAAAACTGTCTCTCAAATATGAAGGTAAAATTAGGATATTTCCAGAAAAACAGAAGTTTAGGGAATACGTAAAAACTAAACCAAAACTGCAAGAAATACTAAAGGGAGTTCTTTGGTTAGAAGATCAATAATATCAGGTATCAACCGAAGACTAGAACCCTGGACAGAGCAATCAGAGGTGAACCCAGACAGGGAAATCACAAAAATAAGTCAAGATTAAAAAAACGCTTACAACAGAGAAGTAGCGATGTTATTATGTAAAAGAACAAAACATTAAAACAATAAAGACAGACTAAGAGAGGTAGTCATAGAGCTTTCATATGGAGAAGAAGACAAGTTGATATAAAGAAATAAAAGTTAGGTTTACACTTAGAAAAACAGGGGTAAATATTAAGGTAACCACAAAAGAGACTAACTATCCAACTCATCAAAATAAAATACGAGAAAAAAATAGAGACTCAGCAGAAACAAAATCAACAAAAAGGAAGAAGAGGAAAAAGAAAATATAGAAAGATAAACTACTCAGCACAAAACATTAGGTGGGAAAAAGCAACTGTCAACAACACAAAAAAGGACATCAAAATGACAACACTAAACTCATAAAAAAAAAAAACTCATACCTATCTATAATTACGCTGAATGTAAATGGACTAAATTTGTGAATAAAGAGACAGGAGAGTGGCAGAAAGGATAAAAAAAAAAAACACGATCCATCTATACACTGCCAAAAAGACACACACCTTAGATTAAGAGACACAAACAAACAAAAACTCAAAGTATGGGAAAAAAATATATCAAGCAAACAGCAATCAAAAAAGAGCGGGAGTGGCAATAATAATTTCTGACAAAATAGATTTTAAAGTTAAATCTACCGCAAAGGATAAGGAAGGACACTATATAATGATTAAACAGACAACATACCAGGAGGATATAACCTTATGAAAGATTTATGCACCCAATGACAGGGCTACAAGATACATAAAATTCTAACAGCACTGAAAAGTGAGATAGACAGCTCCATGATTACAGTATGAGACTTCAACACACCATGTTCAGTGAAGGACAAGACATCTAGAAAGAAGCTCAATAAAGACACGGAAGATCTAAATGCCACAATCAACCAATTTGGCCTCAAAGACATATACAGAACAGTCCGCCCAACAACAACCAAGTATAATTTCTAGTACACATGGAACATTCTCTAGAATAGACCACATACTAGGTCATAAAGCAAACCTTAGCAGAATCCAAAACATCGAAATAATACAAAGCATCTTCTCTGACCATAAGGCCATAATAGAAGAAATCAATAACAGAAAAAGCAGGGAAAAGAAATCAAACACTTGGAAACTGAACAATACCATGCTCAAAAACAACTGGGTTATAAAAGACATTAAGGATGAAATAAAGAAATCCATAGAATCCAATGAGAATGAAAACACTTCCTATCAGAACCTTTCGGACACAGCAAAAGCAGCGCTCGGAGGTCAATTTATAGCAAGAAATGCATACATCCAAAAAGATGAAAGGGCCAAAATCAACAAGGATTATCTGTACAACTTGAACAAATAAAAAGAGAATAACAAAAGAAGCTCTAAGGCACCGGATGAGTGCAAATAATAAAAATTAGAGCAGAATTAAATGAAATAGAAAACAGAAAAACAATTGAAAGAGTTAACAAGATGAAAAGCTGGTTCTTTGATAAAATTAATGAACCATTGGCCAAACTGAGAAACGAACAACAGGAGAGGAAGCAATTAACCTGAATAAGAAATGAGATGGGCGATTATTACCACAGAACCAATAGAAATTAAAAGAATCATATCAGATTACTTCGAAAAATTGTACTCTAACAAATTTGAAAACTTAGAAGAAATGGATGAATTCTTAGAAACACACTACCTACCTAAACAAACACAAACAGAGGTAGAACAATGAAATAGATTCATAAGAAAAGAAGAGTTTGAAAAGGTAATGGAAAAAACCCCAACAAAAAAAAGCCCTGGCCCAGACGGCTTCACTGCAGAGTTATAGCAAACTTTCACAGAAGAGTTAACACCACTACTACTAAAGGTATTTCGGAACACAGAAAACGATGGAATACTCCCAAACTCATTCTATGAAGCCGCCATATCCAATACCAAAACGAGGTAAAACCCACTAAAAAAAAACCCATTGCCGTCGAGTTGATTTCAACTCATAGCGACCCTATAGGACAGAGTAGAACTGCCCCACAGAGTTTCCAAGGAGCGCCTGGCAGATTTGAACTACAGACCTCTTGGTTAGCAGCCGTAGCAATTAACCACTATGCCACCAGGTAAAGATACCACAAATAAAAAATGTTACAGACCTATATCCCTCATGAACGTAGAAGCAAAAATCCTCAGCAAAATTCTAGCCAATAGAATCCAACAACATATCGAAAAATTAATTCAACATGACCGAGTGGCATTTATACCGGGTATGCAGGGATGTTTCAACATTAGAAAAACAATTAATGTAATCCATCATATAAATAAAACAAAAGACAAGAATCACATGATTTTATCAATTAATGCAGAAAAGGCATTTGACAAAGTTCGACACCCATTCATGATAAAAACTCTCAGCAAAATAGGATTAGAAGAAAAATTCCTCAACATAATAAAGAGCATTTATACAAAGCCAACAGCCAACATCATCCTAAATAGAGAGAATCTGAAAGCATTCCCCTTGAGAATGGAAACCAGATGAGGATGCCCTTTTATCACCACTCTTATACAACATTGTACTTCAGATCCTAGCCAGAGCAATTAGGCGAGAAAAAGACATAAAGGGCATCCAGATTGGTAAGGAAGAAGTAAAAGTATCTCCATTTACAGAGGACATGATCTTATACACAGAAAACCCTGAAGAATCCTCAGGAATACTGAAACTAATAGTTCAGCAGAGTATCAGGATACAAGATAAAGATACAAAAATCAGTTGGATTCCTCTACACCAACAAAAAGAACATTCAGGAGGAAATCACCAAATCAATATCATTTACAGTAGCCCACTAGAAGATAAAATACTTAGGAATAAATCTTACCAGAGATATAAAAGACCTATACAAAGAAAACTACAAGACACTATTGCGAGAAACCTAAAGAGATCTACATAAGTATAAAAACTTACCTTGCGCATGGTTAGAAAGACATAACATTGTAAAAATGTATTCTACCAAAAGCAATATATAGATAAAATGGAATTCCGATTCAAATTCCAAAGACATTTTTTAATGAGATGGAGAAACATATCGCCAACTTCATATGGAAGGGAAAGAGGCCCCAGATAAGTAATAAAGCATTACTGAAAAAGAAGAACAAAGCTCAGAACATATTATACCCCCACAGTAGTCAAAACAGCCTGGTACTGGTACAACAACAGATACACAGACCAATGGAACAGAATTGAGATTCCAGACACAAATCCATCCGTATACGAGCAGCTGATATTTGACAAAACCCAAAACTGAGTTAAGTGTGAAAGACAGTCTCTTTAACAAATGGTGCAGGCATAACTAAATATCTATCTGCAAAAAAAAAAAAAAAATGAAACAAGACCCATACCTCACACCATCCACAAAAACTAACTGAAAATCAATCAAAGACCTAAATATAAAATCTAGAACAATAAAGATTATGGAAGAAAAAATAGGGACAATGCTAGGAGCCCTAATACATGCCATAAACAGTATAAAAAAATTCCTAACAATGCAGAAGGGAAACTAGGTAACTGGGAACTCCTAAAAATCAAACACCTATGCTAATCCAAACACTTCACCAAAGCAGTAAAAAGATTACCTAAAGACTGGGAAAAAGTTTTTAGCTATGATATTTCCGATCAGTGTCTGATCTCTAAAATCTACATGATACTGCAAAAACTCAACTACAAAAAGACAACCCAATTAAAAAATGGGCAAAGGATATGAACAGACACTTCACTAAAGAAGATATTCAGGTAGCTAACAGATACATGAGGAAATGATCACAATCATTAGCCATTAGAGAAACGCAAATCAAAACTGCAATGAGATTCCATCTCACTCCAACGAGGCTGGCATTAATCCAAACAACACAAAATAATAAATGTTGGAGAGGTTGTGGAGAGACTGGAACACTTATGCACTGCTGGTGGGGATGTAAAATGGTACAACCACTTTGGAAATCGATTTGGCGCTTCCTTAAAAAATTAGAAATAGAACTAGCATATGATCCTTCGGTGCCATTCCTTGGAATATATCCTAGAGAAATAAGAGCCTTCACACGAACAGATATATGAATACCTATGTTCACTGCAGCACTGTTTACAATAGCAAAAAGAGTCCAGAAGAGCTAGATGAGCTAGATGGTGCCTGGCTACAACCGATGACTGCCCTGACAGGGAGCGCTATGGACAGCCCCTGAGGGAGGAGAGCAGTGGAATGCAGACCCCAAATTCTCGTAAAGAGACCAGACTTAATGGTCTGACTGAGACTAGAAAGACTCTGGAGGTCATGGTCCCCAAACCTTCTGTTAGCTCAAGACTGGAAACATTCCCAAAGCCAACTCTTCAGACACTGATTGGACTGGACTATGGGATAGAAAATGATACTGGTGAGGAGTGAGCTTCTTGGCTCAAGCAGACACATGAGACAATGTGGGCAGCTCCTGTCTGGAGGGGAGATGAGAAGGCAGAGGGGTCAGAAGCTGGCTGAATGGACACAGGGAATACAAGCTGGAGAGAAGGAGTGTGCTGTCTCATTAGGGGGAGAACAAGTAGGGGTGTATAACAATGTTTATATAAATTTTTGCATGAGAGAGTGACTTGATTTGTAAACTTTCACTTACAGCACAAATCCCCCACGTCTGTCAGTTTGTCATACTGTGGGGGCTTGCATGTTGTTGTGATGCTGGAAGCTATGCCACTGGTATTCAGATACCAGCAGGGTCACCCATGGAGGACAGGTTTCAGCTGAGCTTCCAGAATAAGACAGACTAGGAAGAAGGACCCAGCAGTCTAATTCTAAAAAGTATTAGCCAGTGAAAACCTTATGAATAGCAGCGGAACATTGTTTGATATAGTGCTGGAAGGTGAGCCCCCCAGGTTGGAAGGCACTCAAAAGATGACAGGGGAAGAGCTGCCTCCTCAGAGTGGAGTCAGCCTTAATGACATGGATGGAGTCAAGCTTTCGGGACCTTCATTTGCTGATGTGGCACGACTCAAAATGAGAAGAAACAGCTGCAAACATCCACTAATAATCGGAACCTGGGTTGTACGAAACATGAATCTAAGAAAACTAGAAATCGTCAAAAATCAAATGGAACACATAAACATCGATATCCTAGGCATTAGTGAACTGAAATGGACTGGTATTGGCCATTCTGAATCGGGCAATCATATAGGCTACTATGCTGGGAATGACAACTTGAAGAGGAATGGTGTTGCATTCATCGTCAAAAAGAACGTTTCAAGATCTATCCTGAAGTACAATACTGTCAGTGATAGGATAATATCCATACGCCTACAAGGAAGACCAGTTAATACGACTATTACTCAAATATATGCACCAACCACTAAGGCCAAAAATGAAGAAATAGAAGATTTTTATCAGCTGCTGCGGCCTGAAATTGATTGAACATGCAATCAAGATGCGTTGATAATTACTAGTGATTTTATGGGAAAGTTAGAAATGAAGAAGGATCAGTAGTTGGAAAATATGGCCTTGGTGATAGAAACAATGCCAGAGATCGCATGATAGAATTTTGTTAAGACCAACGATTTCTTCATTTCAAATACCTTCTTTCACCAACATAAACGGCGACTATACACACGGACCTAGCCAGATGGAACACACAGAAATCAAACTGACTATATCTGTGGAAAGAGAAGATGGAAAAGCTCAATATCATCAGTCAGAACAAGGCCAGGGGCCAACTGTGGAACAGACCATCAATTGCTCATATGCAAGTTCAAGCTGAAACTGAAGAAAATCAGAGCAAGTCCACAAGAGCCAAAATATGGCCTCAAGTATATTCCACCGGAATTTAGAGACCATCTGAAGAATAGATTTGACGCACTGAACACTGGTGACCGAAGACCGGACAAGTTGTAGAATGACATCAAGGGTATCATCCATGAAGAAAACAAGAGGTCACTGAAAAGACAGGAAAGAAAGAAAAGACCAAGATAGATGTGGGAGGAGACTCTGAAACTTGCTCTCAGACGTTGAGCAGCTAAAGCAAAAGGAAGAATTGATGAAGAAGAACTGAACAGAAGATTTCAAAGGGCAGCTCGAGAAGACAAAGTATTATAATGACATGTGCAAAGAGCTGGAAATGGAAAACCAAAAAGGAAGAACACGCTCGGTGTTTCTCAACCTGAAGGAACTAAAGAAAAAATGTTGTACATAGGGTCGCTATGAGTTGGAATCGACTCGACAGCACCTAACAACAACAACACAGCACAAAAAAAAATAGCTCCCAGGCTTATGGTGAAAATTAAATGAGGCAATGCCTGACATATGGTAAGTACTTGGGAATCCCTGATCCTTGATGGATCAAAAAATCCCCAGAAATTATGTGTGACACTTTGTGTGCACGTGAGTATGCATATGCATACTTTTTTGAATGCATATTTTTATGAAGTACCTTTCCCAGAAAAAAGTAAGAAGTACTATTCACTTTAAAGCCATGGGAATACGGTTGTATGGCAAAAGCTAACCATGGAAGTTCTTCACTCAACTATGTATTAAGGGTAAATAAGATATGGCAAGTGAGAAGGAAAATAAATAAAATTTGTAGGGAGGGACAAGCTGGTTTTGTAAGAAGTCACTTTTGTTAATATTGTAGAGCTATAGAGGAGTCAAATATTCTTATCAGGTTGGAACGAACAATGCTAAAAGTGAAAATTTTTTAGAATCTGCCCCTTAACCTTTCTCTCTACCTGTTTACTAGGGTTGAACATGCTTACCCAAGGCTGACTGGTCCTTGCATTGGCCCCTTCAATGCACACATTCCTGTTCCTTGCTTTCCCCAGCCAATGCCTTAAATTTCCCTCCCTACAGCCTCCTTTTATGCTCATTTATAATGTTTATACTGCAACGACATGAAAATATAGTTAGCTCTGAGCGACAGTAAGCCCCAGGTGATGCAAATCTTTAGAAATGTCCAGAATCTTCATGGCTTAATTGACAATACTGTTATTCATGGGGTGTTAGCAAGATAGCACCAGAAGACAACACAGGAGGCCCTCTTACAGTTTTCATTAGAGAATGGGGTTTTGAGTGTCAGAGGAGGTTAGAACTAAGATAATTTTAGAGAAGACACTATAATATAGGTGAGAGATTATCTGTAACTACTTTTTTCCTTAAATATTTTATTTTGTTTTAGGTGAAAGATTACACAGAAAATTAGGTTCTCATTTAACAATTTTTATATGAAATTGTTCCATGACATTAGTTACAATATTTGCAATGTGTCATCATTCTCATTTTTTCCATTGTGTTTGCTCTGTTTCCATTTATCTAGCTTCCCTGCCTCTCCCTGCCTTCTCATCATCACTTTTGGGTAAATATTGACCATCTGGTTGTTCAAGGGAGCACATTACTCACAAGTGAGTTTATTTTATAAGCCAATCTATTATTTGGCTCAAAGGTGATCTCTGGGTCTGGGAGTGGTTTCAGTTCCAAGTTCAAAGGGTATCGTAAGGCAACAGACTCAGGGTTCCTTTCACTTCTATCGGTCTGGTAAGTCTGCCCTTTCTTTTAAATTGGAGTTTTGTTCTACATTTTTCTCCCATTTATTCCTAGACCTTCTATTGTGTCCCTAGTCAGAACGGACGGTAGTAGTAGCCGGGCACCATCTAGCTCTTCCGGTCTCAGGATAGAAGCGGCTGTGGTTGGTGTCAGCTACTAGTCCTGTGGACTAGTTTCTACTTTGAATTTTCTATTTCCTTCATCATCTATAACTTTATAAAAATTTTCTTCTTGGAATCAGGCTTGAAATGGGTAGAACCTGCTCCTCTGGAATCGCTGGATGTCATCAAATAAATGTACTCTTCTATGATTATAAAAGCCATGCTAGCTTTTGTCTTTTCTATTTAATCTATTTATTCAATCCTGAGACCTAAAGAGACTGTTATTGTTGTTAGGTGATGTCAACTCGGTTCCAACTCATAGCAACCCTATGCACAACAGAATGAAACACAGCCCGGTCCTGAGCCATCCTCACAATTGTTGCTATACTGGAGCCCACTGTTGCAGCCACTGTGTCAATCCATCTCCTTGAGGGTCTGCCTCTTTGTCGCTGACCCTCTACTTTACCAAGCATGATGTCCTTCTCTATGAACTGATTACTCCTGACAACATGTCCAAAGTATGTGAGATACAGTCCCACCATCCTTGCTTCTAAGGAGCCCTCTGGTTGTATTTCTTCCAAGACAGATTTGTTCATCCTTTTGGCAGTCCACGGTATATTCAATATTCTTCGCCAACACCACAGTTCAAAGGCGTCAATTCTTCTTTGGTCTTCCTTATTCACTGTCCAGCTTTCACATGCATATGAGGCAATTGAAAACACCATGGCTTGGGTCAGCCACACCTTAGTCTTCAAGGTGACATCTTTGCTTTTCAACACTTTAAAAAGGTCTTTTGCAGCTGATTTGCCCTATGCAATGGGTCGTTTGATTTCTTGACTGCTGCTTCCATGGGTGTTGATTGTGGTTCCAAGTAAAATGAAATCCTCAACAACTTCAATCTTTTCTCCATTTATCGTGATGTTGCTTATTGGTCCTGGTGTGAGGATTTTCATTTTCTTTATGTCTAGATATAATCCACACTGAAGGCTGTGGTCTTTGATGTTCATTAGTAAATGCTTCAAGTCCTCTTCACTTTCAGAAAGCAAGGTTGTGTCATCTGCATAATGCAGGTTGTTAATGAGTCTTCTTCCAATCCTGATGCCCCTGTTCTTCATATAATCCAGCTTCTTGGATTATTTATTCAACATACAAATTGAACAGGTATGGTGAAAGGATACAACCCTGACGTACACCTTTCCTGACTTTAAACCCTGTAGTATCCCCTTATTCTGTTTGAATGATCCATGTACAGGTTCCTCATGAGCACAATTAAGTGTTCCAAAACTCCCATTCTTTGAAACATTATCCATAATTTCTTACGATCCGCACAGTCAAATGCTTTAGCGTAGTCAATAAAACACAAGTAAACGTCTTTCTGGTATTCTCTGCTTTTAGCCAGGATCCGTCTGATATCAGCAATGATATCCCTGTTTCCATGTGCTCTTCTAAATCTGGCTTGAGTTTCTGGCTATGCACTGCTGCAGCCACTTTTGAATGATCTTCAGCAAAATTCTGCTTGCATGTGATAGCAGTAACATTGTTCGATAACTTCCACATTCGGCTGGCTCACCTTTCTTGGGAATAGGCATAAATATGGATCTCTTCCAGTCGGTTGGCCAGGTAGCTGTCCTCCAAATTTCTGGGTATAGACATGTGAGCACCTCCAGCGCTGAATCTGTTTGTTGAAACATTTCAATTGGAATTCCGTCATTTCCTGGACCCTTGTTTTTTTTCGCCAATGCTTTCAGTGTAGCTTCAACTTCTTCTTACAGTACTGACCATATGTTACCTCCTGAAATGGCTGAATGTTGACCATTCTTTTTGGTATAGTGACTCTGTGTATTCCTTCCATCTTCTTTTGGTGCTCCCTGCGTCTTTTTAATATTTTCCTTGGAGAATTCCTCAGTACTGCAGCTCGAGGCTTGAATTTTTTCTTCAGTTCTTTCAGCTTGAGAAATGCTGAGTGTGTTCTGCCCTTTTCATTGTCTAACTCCAGGTGTTTGGGCATGTCATCATAATACTTTGTCTTCTCGAGCTGCCTTTTGAAATCTTCTTTTCAGCTCTTTGAACTTCATTGTTTTTTCCTTTTGCTTTAGCTACTTTAACATTCAAGAGCAAGTTTCAGAGTCTCTTTTGACATCCATTTTGGTCTTTTCTTTCTCTAGTGCCTTTTTAATGACCTCTTGCTTTCTTCATGTATGATGTCCTTGATGTCATTTCACAACTACTCTAGTTTTCAGTCATTAGTGTTCAATGTGTCAAATCTACTCCTGAGATGGTCTCTAAATTCAGGTGAGATATATTCAAGGTCATACTTTGGTTCTTGTAGGCTTGTTCTAATTTTCTTCAGTTTCAACTTGAACTTGCATATGAGTAATTAATGGTCTGATCCACAGTCGGCCCCTGACCGTGTTCTGACCGATGATATTGAGCTTTTCCATCGTCTCTTTCCACAGATGTAGTCGATTTGATTCTTGTGTATTCCATCCAGCAAGGTCCATATGTATAGCTGCCATTTATGTTGGCGATAAAAGGTATTTGTAAAGAAGTAGTTGGTCTTGCAAAATTCAATCATGTGATCTCCGGCATCATTTCTATCACCAAGGCCATATTTTCCAACTACCGATCCTTCTTCTTTGTTTCCAACTTTCACATTCCGATCCCCAGTAATTATCAGTGTATCCTGATTGCATATTCGATCAATTCCAGACTGTAGAAATTGGTAAAAATCTTCAATTTCTTCATCTTTGGCCTTAGTGGTTGGTGTGTACATTTGAATTAATAGTAATATTAACTGGTCTTCCTTGTAGGCATATGGATATTACCCTATCATTGACAGCGTTGTACTTGAGGATAGATCTTGAAATGTTCTTTTTGACGATGAATGTAATGCTATTCCTCTTCAAGTTGTTGTTCTTGGCACAGTAGACCATGTGATTGTCCAGTGCAAAATGACCCAATAGCAATCCATTCCAGCTCACTAATGCCTAGGATAGCAATCTTTATGCATTCCATCTCATTTTTAACTATTTCCAATTTTCCTAGATTCATGCTTCATACATTCCACGTTCCAATTACTAATGGATGTTTGCAGCTGTTTCTTCTCATTTTGAGTCATGCCACATCAGCAAATGAAGGTTCTGGAAGCTTGACTTCATCCACGTCATTAAGGTCAACTCTACTTTGAGGAGGCAGCTCTTCCCCAGTCGTATCTTGACTGCCTGCCAACCTGAGGGACTCATCTTTTGGCACTAAATCAGACAATGTTCAGCTGCTATTCATAAGGTTTTCACTGGCTAATTCCTTTCAGAAGCAGACTGTCAGGCCCTTCTTCCTAGTCTTAGTCTGGAAGCTCAGCATCATAGCAACACACAAGCCCCCGAAGTATGACAAACTGACAGATATGTGGGGGTTCAGAGACCATAATTAATAAAAAGGGAAGGATACTGGGACAGATGATAGATTTCATAATGTCCATTCTTCTTGTTTTCTTAATGTACACATAATTCTATTCATGGATTTAAAAAAATTAAAGCATAGACACTGTACTCTGGTTAAATATATTTCTCATAGAGGAATGGGTTAGCAGTTCTGATATTAATTCATGTGTATAACAAATAAGTAAACATATTGTAGATAATGAAAACCAAGAAAAGAAGTTATAAATAAACAAAGGGAGAATACTAGAATGAATGCTGTGGTGTTGGACTGGAGTCAGAGGTATCAGTATGAACTCATAGTTTTATTTAAAAATACATCTACAGACAGACATTGAAATATATACCTATTTACATATATCTCCTAGCTCGGTCTGCTCAAGGGCCTAAAAGCAGTGACATCTCAGTAGCAATGAGCTCACCTCAGATCATAGTTGTTAAATATCATGCTCCAGTAAAAGGAACCAGGGCTAGGGTGAAAAACATTCAAGCTAAGCCTGGAGCAGTACCAGGAAGTAAGGAAGTGTTCATAAAAAAAAAGGATGGGATTTTGAAAAGGACAAAAGAATCAACCATAGAGACCTCTTTAAAACCAAAGCTGAGACAAAGTGAGTGACAATAACGGTAGCAATGGCAATAAAGTAAATATCCATGAGTGCATAACGATATAAATGATTGAATAAATAAATGTGGGAGAGGAGACAACTCTTTCTTACAGGCTAAGAATTCCAATTAATAAATCTAGAAGTGAGGAAAATAGAAAATCATAATTAGAATATCACAGAAATAATTGCTACAGGCAATATCTACTGATAAATGCTAAAACTAGTGGGCAAAACTTTAAGAAAACACAGTTGTATGTATAGCCTCAAAGAATCTCCCCCAAAACATTTGTCTATTACAAAGGGAAAAATAATAACTTCACAGTAGATAAATGTGGCAGATACCACTTAAACAAAGTGATCAAGGCTAACATCACCCCATAATAAGCCATGGCAAAATCATGCACCCCCGGACATAATGCACTGAGAAGGGCACATCACTTCTGCGGTGTTCCTCTCAAAAGGCCATAACCTTAATCTTATCGTGAGACAATGTGACACAAATCCAAACTAAGGCGCATTCTACAAAATATCTGTACTCCTCAAAAATGTCAAGGTTATGAAAGACAAGGAAACCCTAAGGAACTGTCAAAGGAAGGGTCTAAGGAGATGTAACAATTAAATGCGATGTGTGACCCTGGATTAGATCCTGATACAGAAAAGGAACATTAGTAGAAAAACTGGTGGAATTCAAGTAAAGTCAATACCTTAGTTAATACTATTATGGCAGTAAGAGGACCAATGTTAATGTCCTAGTTTTTATTACTGTACAATGGTTATGTAAGAAGCTAACATTAAGGGAAAGGAGTTAACAGTGGATAGAGGATATACAGGAACTCTCTGTACTACATCTGCAACTCTTCTGTAAGTCTAAAACTAAATAAAAGTTTTAAAAAATTAAGTATGGCTATTTGTCAAATGTATATCTATGAGCCATCTACTTTTCATAAACTATCCACAGAAAACCACTGTGGTTAAATAGAATAAACACTTGTGTTAGAGCCAGAAATTTTATGTTTTCAAATCCCAGCTCCGTGACCTCAGGCAAAATCACTTAATGTCTCTGAGTCCTGACTTCTTTATTTCAAAAGCAGTGATAATATCACCTACCAACCCACAGCATTGCTGTGAAAATTAAGGTGAGTAAATACCATAAGTGCCTAACAGAGTGGGTGATCAATATTAAATGCTGAACAAATTAATTCCTTAGTTAGGCAGTGAAGGCCCTCGTAATCTGGCCTACTTCTTCCCTACCTTTTTCCCAACTAGTCTCCTTGCCTCAGTTTTGCTCTTCTCAAATCCACCCTCCATGTTGCCACCAATGTCCTCTCTAAAACACAATTATTTAAAATACTGTAATTACTCCCCATAGGCTACCACTTGGAAGTCCAAGAGATTTAACGTGAAGATCAGGCCTTCTGTGATCTGGTACCCTGTGCCTGCACTCTCACTTTATATCCCAACAACACTAAACTCCTGTAGCTCCACAAACACATGTTACCATGCTTGCCTCTCTGCCTTTGCACGTGCTTTTCTGGATTTTTGAAATGCACTCTCCCTTGTCTACTCATTCTTTAGGCTGTGCCTCCCTAACCCTTCACCTTTACCAGCCCCATTGACCAAATTATTCACTCCCTCTTCTATTCTATTTTTGTTTCATGTTTATATATTTTTATTACATATGCCATACTATTTGTAAGCATGTATATCTCTCTTACCTAACAACGATGTCCGTGATTGTAACTTTTGCCAGCTCCTAACATGGTGCATGGGGCCTTGGTGGCACAGTGGCTAAGAGACTGGCTGCCAAACAAAGGGTCTGCAGTTTGAATCTACTAGCCGCTCCTTGGAAATCCTATGGACAGTTCTACTGTCCTGTAGGGTTGCTATGACTCAGAATCAACTCAACAACAATGGGTTTGGTTTTGCTTTAATCATGATACATAACATGTACCTTAATATGTGTTTGTTGAACTACGGCACGTATCTTTAAATTTCTACTTCAGTAAACATGTTATAGTCACCATTTCCAGAATACATTCTAATCCTCACAGAATCTACCCTTTTATCTTTGTCAATCCAAATTCTATCTACCATTTAAGATCCAGTCAAAATCATTCCTCTTCTTTGAAGCCTTCCCTGACAAAGCAGCCTATAATATTTTTTCTCAGTTGGGGTCCTAAAGTCCTTACTGTCCATATAGTATAGAGAAGTGGTTATGAGTATAGACCATAAAGACAAATTTCAGTCCTTTAAATTTCCTTGCTGGAAATCCCTGCATTATCTCTTAAGATCTGTAACCCTGAGCAAGTCACTTAAACTTCTGTGAACCTCAATCCGTCCATCTGTAAAATGGAAATAAAAATAGCCCTACCTCACAGGGTTTAAATGAGCTATAACAAACTTACAACCACACCTAGAACACAGGCAGTACTGAGTGTACATTAACTGTTGGGACAGCGTTACTCATTTGGTAGTTAATCATATGCTGTCCTTTGGCATCTTTTGTATTTTGGCGTTGAGCTACTATTTATCTCCTGTATTTTATTTAACTTTTCATCTATTTATATCTATATCCAAAGTTAGACTAAAAGTTCCTTAAAGGAAATTAATGTCACAAAAGTTATTAAGAAAAAGTGGGATATGCACTATCAAAGGCAGCTGAAGAAAACAAAGTACTATAATGACATGTGCAAAGATCTGGAATTAGAAAACCAAAGTGGAAGAACACATTCGGCATTTCTCAAGCAGAAAGTATTGAAAAGATTCAAGCCTCCAGCTGCAAAAAAATATTGAATGCTGTGGGAAGCATCAAAAGGAGATGGAATACAGAGTCACTATACTAAAATGAATTGGTCGACATTCAACCATTTCAGGAGATGGCACATGATATAAAAATGATGGTACTGAAGGAAGAAGTCCAAGCTGCAATGAAGGCACTGGTGAAAAACAAGGCTCCAGGAATTGAGGATATACAAGTTGTCATGGATTGAAGTATGTCTCGCCAAAAATGTGTGTATCAACTTGGTTAGGCCATGCTTCCCAGTATTGTGTCATTGTCCTCCATTTTGTGACTGTAATTTTATGTTGAGAGGATTAGGGTAAAAGGATAAAAGGGAAGCAAGCAGAGAGTTGGGGATCTCATAACACCAAGAAAGCAGCACCAGGAGCAGAGTGTGTCCTTTGGACATGGGGTTCCTATGTCTGAGAAACTCCTTGATCAGGGGAAGACTGAAGACAAAGAACTTCTTCCTCCAGGGTTGGCAGAGAGAGAAGGCCTTCCCCTGGAGCTGACCCTGAACTTGAACTTCTAACCTACTAGACTGTGAGAAAATAAATTTCTCTTTGTTAAAGCCATCCACTTGTGGTATTTCTGCTATGGCAGCACTAGATGACTAAGACACCAATTCAGATGTTTCAACAAACAGATGCGATGCTGCAAGTGCTCACTTGTCTATGCCAAGAAATTTGGTAAACAGCTACCCGTGCCCAACAGAAAAAAAACCAATATATGTGCCTATTCCAGAGAAAGATGACCCAACAGAACGCAAAAATTTTTTTTCTTTTTTTTTATTGCACTTTACATGAAGGTTTACAGAACAAACTAGTTTCTCATTTAACAGTACACATATTGTTTTATGACACTGGTTAACAACCCCCACGACATGTCAACACTCCCCCTTCTCAACCTTAGATTCCTTATTACTAGCTTTCCTGTCCCTTCCCACCTTCTAGTCCTTGCCCCAGGGCTGCTGTGCTTCTTTAGTCTCGTAATATTTTGTGGGCCTCTCCGATCTTCGGCTGAAGGGTGAACCTCAGGAGTGACTTCATCACTGAACTGATAGGGTGTCTGGGAACCATACTTTCAGGGTTTCTCCAGTGCCTGTCAGGCCAGCAAGCCTGGTCTTTCTTTTTGAGTTAGAATTTTGTTCTGCATTTTTCTCCAACTCTGTCCAGAACCCGCTACTGTGATCCGTATCAGAGCAGTCAGCGGTGGTAGCCAGGCACCATCTAGTTGTACTGGACTCAGTCTGGCAGAGGCCATGGTAGATGTGGTCCATTAGTCCTCTGGACTAATCTTTCCCTTGTATCTTTAGTTTTCTCCATTCTTTCTTGCTCCTGAGGGGGTGAGAGCAGTGGAGTATCCTAGACGGCCGCTCACTAGCTTTTAAGACACCAGATGCTACTCACCAAAGTAGAATGTAGAATACTTTTTTATAAACTATTATGCCAATTGAGCTGGATGTTCCCCAAGACCATGGTCCCCACAGCCCTCAGCCCAGCAATTTGGTCCCTCAGGGAGTTTGGATGTGTCTATGGAGCTTCCATGACCTTGCCTTGTACAAGCTGTGCTGGCTTCCCCAGTCTTGTGTACTGTCTTACCCTTCACCAAAGTTACCACTTATCTATCGTCTATTTAGTGTTTTTCCATCCCCTCCCCTTCCCTCCCCTCTCTCAGAACCATTAAAAATTGTTTCTCTTTGTGTGTAAACCTATTCATGAGTTTTTACAGTAGTGGTCTTATGCAATATTTGTCCTTTTGTGATTGACTTACTTCACTCAGCATAATGCCCTCCAGATTCCTCCCTGTTATGAGATGCTTCACAGATTCATCACTGTTCTTCATCATTGTGTAATACTCCATCGTGTATATGTACCACAGTTTGTTTATCCGTTCAACTGCTGATGGGCATCTAGGTTGTTCCATCTTTTTGGTATCGTGAACAATGCAGAATGCAGAAGTTTTTGAACAGTATCATTAACGTCACATGCAAGTAAAATATGCTACAGATAATTAAAAAATGGTTGCAGCAGTACATCAGCAGGGAACTACCAGAATTTAAAGCTGGATTCATAAGAGCACATGGAATGAGGAATATCACTGCTGATGTCAGAAGGATCTTGGCTGAAAACAGAGAATACCAGAAAGATGTTTACCTGTGTTTTATTAACTATGCAAAGGCATTCAACTGTGTCAATCATAACAAATTATGGATAACATTGCAAAGTATAGAAATTCCAAGAGAAATCTCTACATAGAGCACAAGGATGTCGTTTGAACAGAACAAGGGGATACTGCATGATTTAAAACCAGTAAAAGTGTGCATCATGGTTGTATCCTTTCACCATACTTATTCAATTTGTATGCTGAGAAAATAATCCAAGAAGCTGGACTATATGAAGAATGCAGTATCAGGATTGGAGAGGGACTCATTAACAACCTGCAATATGCAGATGACACAAACTTGCTTGCTGAAAAGTGAAGAGGACTTGAAGCACTTACTGATAAAAATCAAAGACTACAGCCTTCAGTATGGATTACATCTCAAAGAAAATAAAATCCTCATAACTGGACCAATAAGCAGCATCATGATAAATGGTGAAAAGATTGAAGTTGTCAAGGATTTCATTTTGCTTGGAACCACAATCAACACCCATGGAAACTGCAGTCAAGAAACCAAATGGTGCATTCCATTGGGCAAATCTGCTACAAAAGATTTCTTTAAAGTGTTAAAAATGAAAGATGTCACTAAGGACTGAGGTTTGCCTGACCCAAGCCATGGTGTTTTCAATCGCTTCATATGGATGGGAAAGCTGGGCAATGAATAAGGAAGACTGAAGAAGAATTGATGCCTTTGAATTATGGTGTTTGTGAGTGTGTTAGTTATCCTGTGCTGCAATAAAAGAAATACCACAAGTGGATGCTTTAACAAAGAGAAATTTATATTCTCACAGTCTAGTAGGTTACAAGTCCAAATTCAGGGTGTCCAGCTTCCAGGGGAAGGCTTTCTCTCTCTGTCGGCTTTGGAGGAAGTTCCTTGTCCTCGATCTTCCCCCGGTCAAGGAGCTTCTCAGGCACAGGGACCTGGTGTCCAAAGGACGCACTCTGCTCCTGGTGCTGTTTTCTTGGTCCTATGAGGTCCCCAACTCTCTGCTTGCTTCCCTTTCATTTTATCTCTTGAGAGATGAAAGACGGTGCAGGCCACACTCCAGGGAAAATCCCTTTACCTTGGATCAGGGAGGTGACCTGAGTAACGGTGGTGTTACAATCCTACCCTAATCCTTTTAACATAAAATTACAATCAGAACATGGAGGACAACCATACAATACTGGGAATACTGGCCTAACCAAGTTGATACACATATTTTTGAGGAGACACAATAAAATCCATGACAGTGAGAAATATTGAATAAACCATGGACTGCCAGAAGAATGACAAATCTGTCTTAGAAGAAGTACAGCCAGAGTGTTCCTTGGAAGGAAGGATCCTGAGACTTCATCTCACGTACTTTAGACATGTTATCAGGAGGGACCAGTGCCTAGAGAAAGACATCATGCTTGGTAAAGTAGACGGTCAGCAAAAAACAGGGAGACCCTCAGCCAGATGGACTGACACACTGGCTGCAACAAAATTGTGAGGATGGCTTGGGACAAAGAAGTGTTTTGTTCTGTTATACATAGGGTCACTTTGAGTTGGACCCAACTCGACGGCACCTAAAAACAGTAAGCCCTATCAAATGCAAGGATGGGATTTAAAAAGATAAAACTAATAAAACTTTGTGAAAAATGTAAACAATATCTCTGAACAAGTTGTACAGTAACTGTTAAATGAGAACCTAATTTGCTGTGTAAACTTTCACCAAAAACACAAAATATTACTAAAAAAAAAAAGATGTAACTAAGATGAGTTCACTGATGCACTGAATGCAGATAAGAAAGTGTAGAGACAAAATTAGCTGTAAGCTTTTCTGGTCACTAGCAAACTATGACTATGCAAAGATTTTGGACTGTGTGGATCATAACAAATTATTGATAACATTGTGAAGAATGGGAATTCTAAAACACTTAATTGTGCTCATAAGAAACCTGTATGTAGATCATGAAGCATTTGTTCAAGAAGACCTAATACGTGGCATAAACAGTATACAAAATATTACTAACAATGCACAAATACCAGAAGAGAAACTTGATAACTGGGAGCTCCTAAAAATCAAACTCCTATGCTCATCCAAAGACTTCAACAAAAGAGTAAAAAGAATAATACCTACAGACTGGGAAAACATTTTTACCTGTGACATTTCCGATCAGCATCTGATCTCTAAAATCTAATGACACTGCAAAAACTCAACAACAAAAAGACAAATGACCCAATTAAAAAATGGACAAAGGATATGAACAGGCAGTTCACTAAAGAAGACATTCAGGCAACTATCAGATACGTGCGGAAACGCTCATGATCATTAGCCATTAGAAAAATGCAAATCAAAACTGCAATGAGATTCCATCTTACTCCAACAAGGCTGGCATTAATCCCAAAAACACAAAATAATAAATGCTGGGGAGGGTGTGGAGAGACTGGAACACTTATACGCTGCTGGTGGGAATGTAAAACGGTACAACCACTTTGGAAATCGATTTGGCATTTCCTTAAAAAGCTAGAAATAGAAGTACCATACAATTCAGCAATCCCACTCCTTGAAATACATCCTAGAGAAATAAAAACCTTTATTCGAACAGATATATGCACACCCATGTTCACTGCAGCACTGTTTACAACAGCAAAAAGGCGGATGCAACCAAGGTGCCCATCAACCGATGGATGAATAAATTACTGAATATTCACACAATGGAATACTACACGTCCATAAAGAACAACGATGAATCTGTGAAAGATTTCATAGCAGAAGGAATCTGGAAAGCATTATGCTGAGTGAAATGAGCTGCAAAAGGACAAATACTTTACCAGACCACTATTATAAGAACTCAAAAAATAGTTTAAACAGATAAGAAAATATTCTTTGATGGTTATGAGGGTGGGGAGGGAGTGAGTGAGGGGGGTATTCACTAATCAGATAGTAGACAAGAACTATTTTAGATGAAGGGAAAGGCAACACACTATATAGGAGAGGTCAGCACAACTAGACTAAACCAAAAGCAAAGAAGTTTCCTGAATAAACTGAACACTTAGAAGGCAAGAGTCTGTGGACCATGGTTTGAGGGGACATCTAGGTCAACTGGCATAACAAAATCTATTAAGAAAACATTCTGCATCCCATTTTGGTGAGTGGCATCTGGGGTCTTAAACGTTAATAAGTGGCCATCTAAATGCATCAATTGGTCTCAACCTCCCTGGAGCAAAGGAGAAAGAAGAATACCAAAGACACAAGGTGATCATGAGCCCAAGAGACAGAAGGGCCACATAAATTAGAGACTGAGACCAGCCTGAGACCAGAAGAACTAGACAGTTCCTGGCTACCACCAATGACTGCCCTGACAGAGAACACAACAGAGAATCCCTGATGGAGCAGGAGAACTGTGGGATGCAGACCTCAAATTATCGTAAATAGACCAGGCTTAATGGTCTGACTGAGACTAGAAGGACCCTGGGGGTCATGGTCCCCAGGCCTTCTGTTAGCCCAAGACTAGAACCATTCCCAAAGCCAACTTTTCAGACAGGTATTGGACTGGACTATAAGATAGAAAATGATACTGTTGAGGAGCGAGCTTCTTGGCTCAAATAGACACATGAGACACGTGGGCAGTTCCTGTCTGGAGGGGAGATGAGAAGGCAGAGGGGGACAGAAGCTGGCTGAATGGACACGGGGAATATAGGGTGGAGAGAAGGAGTGTGCTGTCTCATCAGGAGGAGAGCAACTAGGAGTACATGGCAAGGTGTATATAAATTTTTGTATAAGAGACTGACTTGATTTGTAAACTTTTATTTAAAGCACAATAAAAATTTTAAAAGTTAAAAAAAAAAAAGCAGTTCTTCAGACAGAACAAGGGGATACTGCATGGCTTAAAGTCAGGAAAGGTGTGTGTCAGGGTTTTATCCTTTTACCATACCTATTCAATCTGCATGCTGAGCACGTAATCTGAGAAGCTGGACTATATGAAGAACAAGGCATTAGGATGGGAGGAAGACTCATTAACAACCTGTGTTATGCAGATGACACAACCTTGCTTTCTGAAAGTGAAGAGGACTTGAAGCATTTACTGATGAACATCAAAGACCACAGCCTTCAGTATGGATTACACCTCAACATAAATAAAACAAAAATCCCCACGACTGGACCAGTAAGCAACATCATGATAAATGGAGAAAGGACTGAAGTTGCCAAGGATTTCGTTTTACTTGGATCCACAATCAACACCCATGGAAGCAGCAGTCAAGAAATCAAAAGACACACACCGTAACGGGCAAATCTGCTGCAAAGGACCTCTTTAAAGTGTTGAAAAGCAAAGATGTCACCTTGAAGACTAAGGTGTGGCTGACCCAAGCCATGGTATTTTCAATTGCCTCATGTGCATGCGAATGCTGGACAATGAATAAGGAAGACCAAAGAAGAATTGACGCCTTTGAACTGTGGTGTTGGCGAAGAATATTGAATATAACATGGGCTGCCAAAGAACGAACAAGTCTGTCTTGGAAGAACTACAACCAGAATGCTCCTTAGATGCAAGGATAGCGAGACTGCATCTTACATACTTTAGACATGTTGTCAGGAGGGATCAGTCCCTGGAGAAGGGTATCATGCTTGGTAAAGTGCAGGGTCAGCATAAAGGAGAAAGGCTCTCAATGAGATGGATTGAAACTGTGGCTGCAACAATGGGCTCAAGCATAACAAGGATTGTGAACCTGGCGCAGGATCGGGCAGTGTTTCATTCTGTAGTACATAGGGTCGCTGTGAGTCAGAATCGACTAGACTGCACCTAACAACAAGAACAGCAAACTATACACAACAGGTTCTCAGTAACTATTTTTCATGTGATTTTTGTTCTTTGCTATTGTGTGCCGTTGAGTTGATTCCGACTCATAGTGATCCGATCCAATGTGACAGAGTAGAACTGCCCCATAGGGTTTTCTAGGCTATAACCTTTTGTTGTTGTTGCTGTTTTTTCTAAATTTTATTTCTTCTGTTGTTACCGTTGTTTAGAATATACACAGCAAAGCATACACCAATTGAACAGTTTTTACATGTACAATTTAGTGACACTGATTACACTCTTCAAGTTGTACATCCATTCTCACCCTCCTTTTCTGAGTTGTTCCTTCCCTATTAACATAAACTCACTACTCCCTAAGTTTCTTATCTTTGGGTTCCTGTCGTCAATTTGATAACATAAAGACAGTTCTTAAAAGAGCATAATAACACTCAAGTTAAGACTGAAACCCAGGTGGCACAGCGGTTTAGAGCTACAACTGCTAACCAAAAGGTCAACTTGATGGCAATGGGTTTTTTTGGTTAGGTAAGGTATTGTTTGTTTTCAAGAAGATTTCAGGGGATATTTTTGGTTTAAGGTTTAAATATTATCTCAGAGCAAAAGTTTCACGGGTTCTTCCATCCTCCATGGCTTCAGAAAGTCTGAAGTCCATGAGAATTTCAAATTCTATTCTGCATTTTCCCCCTTTTCATCAGGATTCTTCTATGGAATCTTTGATCAAAATGTTCACTAATGGTAACTGGGCACCATCCAGTTCTTCTGGTCTCATGGCAAAGGAGGCAGTTGTTCACAGGGACAATTAGCCATGCATTCCATATACTCCTCCTTATTCTTGTCTCTCCTTCTTCCTCAGCTGTGCTGTGTAAGTTAAAACCAATTGTTATACCTTGGATGGCTGCTTTGTAAGCTTTTAAGATCCCAGGCACTAAGCAATGACTAGGAGATTGAACAGAAGAAGCACTAAACATGTTATTAGGCCAATTAACTGGGATGTTCCATGAAACCATGACCCTGAAACTCCAAACTAATGCACCAAATCCCATAAGATGTTTCATTGTACATAAGTGGCCTCAGCAGCTACTCTTTTTTTTTTTTTTTTGTCATTGTTGTAAATATCTATCACACAACTTTTGCCAGTTCAACTGTTTACAGGTGTACAATTTATTGACAACAATTACAATAATCGGCTGTGCAACTCTACCCTTAATCAATGCGATTTTTCCATCACCATTAACCCTCGTTTTCCCCTTCCCTTCTGTCCCTGGTAACCACTAATAAACTTAGTTCTCTATACATTTGCCTTTTCTTGTCTTTTTATATAGGTGAAGTCATACAGTATTTGTCCTTTTGTGATTGGCTTAATTCATTCAGCATAATGGCTTCAAGCTCCATTCATATTGTAGCCTTCATTTCTCCTCATGGCCGAGTAGTATTCCATTGTATGTATGTACCATGTTTTGTTTATCCATTCATCTTTTGACAGACATTTAGGTTGTTTCCACTTTTCGGGTATTGTGAAAAGTGCTGCAATGAACACTGGTATACAAGTCTGTTTTGAGTCTCTGCTTTCAAGTCTTTTGGGTATATATCTAGAAGTGGAATTGCTGGGTCATATGGTAGTTTTATGGTAGTTTTATTTCCAGTTTTTTGAGGAATCTCTCTGATGGCTAATGATGCTGTGCATCTTTTCATGTGTTTGGTGTCCATTTGAATGTCTTCTTTGGTAAAATGTCTATTCAAGTCCTTTACCCATTTTATAATTGGGTTATTTGTCTTTCTGTTATTAAGCTGTCAAAGTTTACATATATTTTAGTTCTAAGATTCTTATCAGCTATATGGTTTCCAAAGATATTTTCCCAGTTGTTAGCTTGTCTTTTCACTTTTTTGGTAAAGTCTTTTGATGAACAAAGTTTTTAATTTTTATGAGGTCCCATTTATTTTTCTTCTGCTGTTTCTGCTTTTGTCATTATACTAGATAATCCATTATTAAAAGCTAGCCCTGAGAGCATTACCCCTGCATTTTCTTCTGAGAATTTTATGGTATTAGTCCCTAATCCATTTTGAATTTGTTTTTGTGTATGGTGTGAGGCATGGATCCTGTTTCATTTTTCTACATGTGGAAATTCAATTGAAGAGACCATTCATTGAAGAGACTCTTCTTTCCCCATAAAAGGGACTTAGCACTCTTGTCAAAAATCAGTTGACCACAGATGTGTGGGTTTATTTCTAGACTCTCAATTCTATTTCACTGGTCCGTGTGTCTGCTCTTATACCAGTACCAGGCTGATTTGATTACTACAGCTGTATCCACTTCACCACCAGGGCCCCACAGCTGTACATTATACTTTAAAATTAGGAAATGGGAGTCCTCCTACTTTGTTCTTCTCTTTCAGCATTGCTTTAGCTATTCAAGGCTCTTGCCATTCCATATAAAGTTGAGGATTGACTTTTCCAATTCTGTAAAGAAGGCTGTTGGTATTTTGATCAAGATTGTGTTGAATGTGTCGATCACTCTGGGTAGTATTGACATCTTAACAATATCAAGTCTTCCAATCCATGACCATGAAACATCTTTACATTTATTTAGTCTTCTTTCATCTCCTTCAGCAGTGTTTTATAATCTTTGTTGTAGAAGTCCTTTACTTTCCTGGTTAGATTTATTTCTAGGTATTTTATTCTCTTAGATGCTATTGTAACAAGGCTGTAATCTTTACAGAAGCAAATTACCAGGTCTTTTCTCTGTGGAGCTGCTGTTGAGTTTGAACCACTGACCTTTGGGTTAGCAGCTTAGCGCTTAACCATTGTGCCACCAGGTATTAGTCTCCAACAAATATCAAACCTTAAATTGGTTCCTTAGATGATGTTTTCTTAGGTAATATGAACTAATTTTAATTCCAGCCTACACAAAATACAGTTAAAGAGGCATAATCTTGGAGTGGACTAGATGTGAATCTAATCTTAATGATAATAAAATCATAGATCAAAATAATAAGATTTTTAAAGCATATACTATTTTCACTAACCTATGTTATTGGTAGCTCTCTTAGCACAGAAAATTGAGCTTACCATTTTTATCAAGTTACTAATTAAAGTATTAGATTAGATCAAAATTTAACTTCTAATTGAGGTCAAGTATGTCACAGTCAACTTACAAGTTTGAACTCCCTCGAGTTTATGCCAAAACAACAAATGAAAGCAAAGTTCTTACCTTTCCTTCCTCGAGGTGAAGCAGGAGGACTTTATCTCCCGGTTTATAATCCTTGAGCAGCTCTGCTGACTTCCAAACTTCCTCGGGATCAGGTATCCAGACTCTGGCAAACTTGAAGACAAAAAGGAAAAAAATTAAACTAGAAAATCAATTACTTTACAACGATATACAAAACATATCATGAATTTATTCATAATTAAACAATTTATGGCAAAAAAATCTTGGTCAGTATGAAATTTAATTTTTACATTATTAGCAGAAAAGCATTTTAGTCACAGTAGTACCACCATGCCTAAAGTATATAAAAAGTGTGCTCTGAAGAAATAAGTACAACTAAAGCCTGACTTTGCTTTATGTAGTAAATGCTACCTGAAAATGTCATTTTACGTAAAACAGTACATATGAAATCTACTTTTCCACTGTACATGGACTTTCACGGACCCGTTGGCAAACGTGATTTTGCAGCTCTGGTGTAGTGGTTCTGCCAGTTTCAGCAGCACAGTCATCTTTTCACAGTAGGGTTTACAATTTGAGGTTTTTACTATGGCTCTCATCCTGTGAGCTACAAAGCCTTAGTGAATTCTCAGCTATTCCTCAGGAGCCATGTGATGCGGAGAGGGGAGCAACCTGTAACTTTGAGCCACAGCTGTTTTACATACTAGGCATCTGAAATTTTTTCTAAAGAAAAAGTTCTGATGCTTAAAAAAAAATAGAAAAAGCTTTGTTGTTTAGTATTCTGCCTTCATTATTTTTACAGAGATGAGTGAAAAATGGTACAGATGGCCAATAATCAGCTTGGTTCTTGTAGCCTAGATACCATGAAAAAGGCATGGTAATTATCAGAGGTTCCTGAAGTGGCAAATCTTTAGCCTCAACTGGATGCTCTCTGGACTTACACCAGATGATTATGTGGTCAATTTTGAAGGAAAAGAACAAAATATATTAATATGTATGAATCCTGTCAAACATTGCACCAAAAAGTGTGCACTAGACCTTAATGCCCATTTTCAGGAACAGACCACATGACATTGAACAGATCGAACCTGGCCCTGAGCCTCTACTTGTATCTTCATTTCACATGACCTCACCTCTAGGTTTCATTTTTAATAATGACCAGGGTTTTAATTTACTTGGAGCTTCAAGCTTAACGAATGTTTGGATTTGAGTATGTTACATATGGTGCCACTACCTGATCAAGTATGATAATGTAGTAGATATTCTAAGTACTGGGCACAAAGAAGTTCTGTAGGGTACAAACATGTATGTAACCATGCCTTCCCAAGCAAAAGAGAAATTTATATGATCTGGGCATGGTCTGAAAATGAGAGAGAGGAAAAGGAAAAAGAAGGAAAGCAGAGAGAAGATCTGAGATTTGAAAGAATTTAAAATAAATGTGTTTCCCGTAAGAAAAACATTTCAACATGCCACTGTCCTGGATATTATGTTAACCTCTTTACTCACAAAGATTTTCAAGACTTCATATTGGGAAGCAGCTGTGGTATAGTGCAGTAATTTCCAAACTACTGGTTTTCAGGGCTGGTAAAATTAATAAAAAAAAAAAAAGAAGTTTGGGGACTGACATAGGGTTATCAACTTTTTGTTGTGCCAAGCAAAGAGATTATAAAACCAATAACCACTATCTAATATCACCAGCATTTTATAAAATAAAGGACACTGTAACACTAAAAGAGTAGGAAAATTTGCCATTACAATAATATCCAAATCCCTTACCATGGTCTATAAAGGCCTTCCTGACCTGCCCTCCTTCCTGCATCTGTGCTGAGGCCACACAGGCTTGTTCTGTCTCAGAGCTTCTGCATCTCCTCTTCCCTCTGCCTTCAATGTGCTTTTCCCAGATCTCCTGCACCTTCCTCCTTCACATTATTTAGATTTTAGTTACAATATGACCTCTTCAGAGAAACCCACATACTACCAGCCTTTTTCTATTTTATTTTCTTCAGAGCTTTTATTACTATCTGAAATTATTTATTATTATGTTATTGCTTGTTTACTTATTTATTATCTCTCTTCCCTCATTAGAACATAAGCTCCTTGTCTGTCTTGTTCAATAAGGCCTAGAACAGTACCTGGCACATAGCTCGCACTTAGTATTTGCTGAAGGAATCTCAGAATAAAAGGTATTCCCTTAAATTCAATAAAAGTAGTGTCGTGAAATAATGCACTGCTTTACTTTTATTATTAAAGAGTCATGAAAACTTTCCATCTGAAACCGTTCACAGGGGAAAGAGTGGTGCACTCGGCTCTAATCCCAGGGCCACCATATTGGCACCCGACTTTACTAGGGATGACAGCAGTACTCATCTTGTCCATCTCAAGAGATCAGATACATAGAGACATCAAGAAAAGCATAAAACAATATGTAAGTACAAGGTGCGGTTGTTACACTGTTTTTTCTATAAGAAGTGGTTCCCAGTTTTATACATCAAACATGTTACTGAAACTTGTTTAAAACTTTTTCACCAAGTAAACAGTTCATAAAGCAAATAATATCTGTACACACTACTAAAATCTTACTCATTCAATAAACACTTCTATGTACCAGTTGCTCTCACTCTGAAGCTCACTTTACAAAGCCACTATTTTTGTAACTTTCTCCGGAAGGATTTACTGTTCATGACTGACCTGCGTTAACACCTCAACAGGAGAAGGCTTGAAACTAAATCTAGAAGGAAGCTCCTTTGTGTTCTGTGTCAGTAGCAAACTCCAGCTCAGATTTTCACAAGTATTTTGCAAACAGTAAATGAGCAGGTACTTTGCCAAAGGCTAGATTTCCAAGAGCTAGAGGTTAACAGCACTTACACATTAGTGGAGGGAGGCTAAGGCCCTCACACTCACCAGAGGCTAAGGTATTTAAATGTCACCATCATAACCAACTTCCCTTATCCCTTATCTCTCTCGGGGAAAGTATCCAAGGAGAAACAGGTCAGAAACCAGTCTATTATTACCACTGTCTTTCTGTGCTTCTTTCCATCTTAACCTAAGAGATCAGTGCCTCTGCAGAAACAACTGTACCCAAACTGGGTCAATTTGGGGGCATAAGCCTTAGGTGCTCAAACCAAGGACAATCTCAACCTGACAATGCCCTTTCCTACTGCCTCTATCACTTCCAAACCTATCTCCCACGCTTACCCCAGGCCCAAATGCAAATACACAGGTAGGCCTGAGGAACTGGGTTAAACTTGTCCAGTCATATCCAGCGTAAAGACTATGGGAAGGAAGGCAGGAAGAAAAGGCCACAGGATCTCATGAGAAACCTGGAAATGGGAGACAGCAGTAAGAGTTAGGCAGGAATCAGACACATGTCTGCTTTGGTCAGGAAGATGAAGGAGGCCAGATGGAAGAGCAGAGGTGGACACACACCCTTTAAAGTCTACTCAGGGGCTTCAGGGTAAAATAGAAGCAGTTACCAAAATGTAACCCTAGCCAAAGTGAATCAGACTGGACATAGCCTCCAGCAGGGAAAGGAAGAAACCAATGTCTTGTAACCCAGCTGTATCATAATTAGCTAATAAGGGCACATCCTTTCCTGCAGTGGAGTCCTAGTGGTGCAGTGGTTAAGAGCTCAGGTTGCTAACCAAAAGGTCAGCAGTTGAAACCCACCAGCTGCTCCTTCGAAACCCTATGGGGCAGTTCTACTCTGTCCTACAGGGTCGCTATGAGTTGGAATCAACTTCCATGGCAGTGGGTTTGGTTTACGGGTTTTCCTGCAGTGCTCCCCATTTCCTGCTTTCCACTCATACTGTTCTATTTTAGTCTTAGTCCCTTGTTATCTTGTGAGGGTTCCTTAAATATGTAGTTTGTTATAGCTCAGATTTCATTTTAATTATTTATGGCTCTATCTAAGGAGTCCTGGTGGCACGGTGGTTAAGCACTCAGCTGCTGATCAAAAGGTTGGCAGTCTGTACCCACACAGCAGCTCTGTGGGAGAAAGACCTGGCAATTTGCTTCCATAAAGATTACGGCCTAGAAAACTCTATGGGGCAGTTTTACTTTGTCACATGGGGTTGCTGTGAGTCAGAATCAACTTGATGGCACCCAACAACAACAACATGGCTCCATCTACTTCCTCCACTAGACCATACACTCTATAAGCCATCTTTGAAGCCTGCTAAGGTCAGCCATGTTCTCTACCCAGGTTTATCTGTGCTGATTGTATTTAAGATGGAGGTAGGTCAAGGGAAGCAAAAGAGATGGGATAATTTGGATGAGAGGTGGTAAAGACAAACTTCACTGGCCTAGCTCAGAATTTTCCCGGGAGCCACACCTGAGCGCTTAGGGCCACCATTCAGGGTTGAGGTCGGGTATGAGTCAGAGACTTGGAGAAGAGAGATTCATGAAGTGATAGGCAAAGGAATAGTATATATTAATGTAGGAACTGATAGGAGAAGGAAAAACAAAGGTTTGGGAGCTGGAGTTACTATGATTAAAGGAAAAACAAAAACAAAAAAACTACAGGAGATGAAGAAAAGAGAAAAAGGCTTAAAAGAGATACTATTAAAAATGTAAACACATATAAAAGACTTGTGACAATTCAAAGGAACCACCTGATTAGAAATGAGAGTAAGAACAAAATACAGATTGGCTAGATTTTGTGGCAACAGTAAAATAACAGTAGCAATAAGAAAATAACAGTAGCACAGATTAAAGTTGCATAATAGCTTGTAAGGAAAATAAAAGCCATCTGTCCTTCCACAAAATACAATTTACTGAGGTCTGCTTGGTAATGATGAGGCAGTTATGACAGAGGCTAATGGAAGAGCACTGGGAAGGGAGGTCTGGGGGATATGCTTGCTCTGGTTCTCGCTGACAGGGGCACCAACCCATGCTGGCTCAGCCCAGCACAGCCCATGCACCTGCTCGCTGATTGCAGCTCTCTCTACATGCTTAAGGAGGCAGCAGGCACATTCTTGCTCTGTCCTACCACAGTGACAGCACTCAAGAGGCCCTCTGATAATGCAGATGACTCACTGGAGGTTTTGCTAACTTGTATTTCGTCAGTCAAGGTAGCCCTGAGCTGTAGGCACAAGCAGTTATTTCTGATGCCTCAGACACTCTGAGAACAAGAATAACCAGCCCCTGAATCCCAAAAAACCTGATTCATGTGATGCTCTCTCCTCCCTCCAAACTCCCACCTACACTGTCTGCATTCATATAGTCTGCTTGCATATCTTTCCTACATGCCCTTTTAAGTCATAAGCAGCTCAGCAACACAGACAGCTTGGCACATTTTTTGATAACCCATTGGGGATGTTTGCAAAAATAAATGCTTTATGTGACAGCGTTAACAAGCCTATTATAAAAACCATGTATCCCTCTGGGCTATGAACTGAATGTCCCCTCTCCTGAACCCTGACATTAATATTGATACTCCATCTGGTTACTAAGTAATTCATATAACCCCTTACAGGATTTTTTGGCGAAGGTGAAAGAAATTTAGGAACTACTACTCTAAAAGCACATAATTGGATTTTTTGGAGGAAAGGAAATGAGAATTATTCAAGAAACTAGAAAATTGAGAAAATTTTCACTTTTAGTATTGAATATTTTTTAAATTTATTATTAAATATGCCATACATATAAGGGAATATATATATATACACAAACCTTATACACATAATAAATATTTGTTGAATGAAAGAATGATATAATGAACTCCCATATACTCACCACTTAATTTTGGAAATAAAACACAGCTACTACTGGTAGCTATACCACAATGGAATATATTCTTAAGTTTTTCATCGCCCCCACTCTATTTTCACTCCCCGCTGCTGTTCTCCAATTAACACCAAACCATGGGTTTGCTGTACTCCAAACACGCCACCCTGCCTCACACTGCAGTGGCTTTGCTTAAGTTATTTCCTCTCTCCAGAATACCATGCCTCTCATTTTTCAGAAGCAGACTCGTATTTTTCATTCACATTTGTGTTTAAGTGTCAGCTCTGTTAAGAAGCACTGCCTGACTCCTCATCATCATTTGGCTCTCCATCATCAATGTCCACATTACTTCAGTCAATCCTCTACGAGAATCCTCATCCCACTAAATTATGACTTTGTGTATTTATATCCCTCTGGAGACTGTAAGCTCCTTGAAGGAAAAGCTGTTCTTCTTCAGCACTTAACACAGGGCCTGCCCATAACCGTTTCTCATTAAACTTTTGTTATATGACTGCTCTTGGCCTCAAACATTTTACCCCAGGAGGCAGGAGAAGGAATTGCTGGTCTTCCAAACTAGGATTTCATAAAAGACTCTCAGAATCTTCTGAAAGGCTCTATATTTCCACAGAAAAAAATTCACGTGGAATTAGATGAGTCAAGTAGGAAATCTTGGTGTAAGAGAAGGAAAAAGAATCAGGACTACAGAGATGGAGAAGCAATGACACATCCATCTTCTCCACCCCACACACACCCAAACCCATACCTCCAGATAACTAATAATTAATGTGTTCAGAGTGGGAGCTACCCCTCATCTCCAGTACACAGATTCAACTCCACACCCCCCACCTCCTGACACTACCACAAATTCCTCACTTAGAAGGCAAAGAAGTATTGTAACCACCACCTCCACCAGGCATGTCCCGGAGCAGCAAAGTGGGAGTAGATGGGTAAAAAGGTAAGCCACAGGGCCTAGAGTAGGGTAAGGAGTCCCACTAAAATAGAGGAAAAGAGAAAAGAAAAATGTGGAGGTGTTGACACATGGTGCATTCTGGGCAGGGCTGGATGTGAACAGCATGGTGTCCTGTGTACTCACACAACTTTACAGCAATGCTACTGATGAGCTAATCAAGCAACCCACTTCACAGGACTTATCAAACACAGTAAGAATGTACACTGACATTTATTGAGCACCTTCTCTGTACCTGTAGTAATTTACATTTATAATTTCACTTAATTATCTCAATAATTCCCTTATTATTTCAACAGAAACCAAGGCTTAGATGGTAAAAATGGTGGAGCCACAGTTCAAGTCTATGTCTACTCTAAAAGCCACACATTCTTTCCACTCCATCACACTTCACCTTTAAATACAGTGGACTTCATTATGAAGAAACTCTCCCCGAGACACACACCTCATAATTGCTCCTCTTGGTATCATATGGAAACAACTAGTGAACTGGTCCATGTCATCGGGTGAGACTTAGAATATCTCCTGTAAGACAGTGTGCCAAAGCCACACCCATCAGCCTGGCATCCAACCTGCAGTGCTCAAATTGGCTCCAATCACACAATGAGGCTCTGCCAAAAATGAGGTTAAAGAATAACAGCTAAAACCAACCTGAGGATTCCAAGGGCTAAAATTTTAATAAATTAATAATTCCAGGCTCATGAACTTCTATAAATGAAGAAAATGACAGGGTTGATTTATGATTTTTAATTTTTTTTAACTCTTAAAGTTAACTTGCATGTACTATAAAATGTACACGGTCAAGTTCCAGACAGCTTCTAGCAGGCTCTGAAATTATTTTTAATCTATGACAGAAACATGAACCTGTAAATTAACAACTGTTTTATTACCATCAAGTGGCAAAAGATAAATAATTTCATTTCTGCAGAATTTTATGTGAGACGGCAAATTTTTGGAATGAATACTTTTAGATACCGCAGCTCTTTAATATTTCTGTAAAGATTATTTTTGGAACTAGGTCTCACTTTATAAGAGCAGTCTTAATATGCACACCAAGAAAAATGACTATTTCTTTCTACAAGTAGCTAGTGATATTTGAGGATAAATTACAAAATTCTAAATAAGTAAAATAATCAAAAGCAAAATAGAATCACCAAAAAAGAAAGAAACTGTTACTGATCATCTTCGTTGTCAGTCTTTGTTCGATTAGGATGAAGAAAACTCCTAAGTTTCGTTTACTTAATTCTTACAATAGGTTTTATAACTGTTATTATTAAAGAAGTCCTTCAGTCAACAAGACAGTCTAAGAGAGTTTGAATAACTTGCCCCAAAGTCACTCAGCTAATAAATGGCAGAGGCAAGACTCAAACCAAGGCCAATCTCTGACTTCAAAGAAATGTTTAGGATATACAAGGAAGAGTAAGACAAGTGTAATTCCAACAAATCGCTTTCTTTTGATTGTGACCAAAGTTGCCCAATTAAGCAAAACAACTCAAACTCTCCTACCATTTTCAACATTTGCTCTCAACTTAGAGAAAAATATAAAAAGGAATTCATGTTAAAAAGGTATCAAAAAAAAAAAAAAAACAACCAAACTTGCCCTCGAGTCAATTCCAACTCAACAGGCCTCTGTATATAGATGTCTTTTCCCCACACAGCATATCTGTCACCCTGATAAGTGATTTAGTGCTGAAGTAAATCATGCGAAATAAGGAAAAATTTTTTTATCTTAAATAAAATGTTGCAACATAATAAAATTTGAAGGAATCATGGAATTAAGTATCAAACAACATATACATTATATGAGATGACATAGATAAGTTGCTGGTTATAGATTGAACTGTGTCCCCAAAAAATATCTGTCAACTTGGCTAGGCCATGATTCTCAGTATTATGTAATTATCCTCCATTCCCTGATCTAATTATCTTCCGTTTTGTGATCTGATGTAATTATCCTGTGTTGTAAATCCTGACCTCTCTGATGTTAATCAGGCAGGATACACGTTACAGGATTAGGTTGTGTCTTCGGTCAATCCCTTTTGAGTTATAAAAGAGATTAAACAAGCAAGGAGATATCCTACCACCAAGGAAGAAGAGCCGGGAGTGGAGCACATCCTTTGGACCCTGGGTCCCTGCACTGAGAACCTACTAGACCCAGGGGACGACTGATGCCAAGACACATGGAGATTTCCAAGAAACGCGAGGACCACAGATGTTGAAAGGAGACAAAGACCTTTCCCCAGAGCTGACAGAGGGCGAAAGCCTTCGCCTAGAGCTGGTACCCTGAATTCCGGCTTCTAGCCTCCTAAACTGTGAGAGAATAAATACCTGCTTGTTAAAGCCATCCACTTGTGGTATTTCTGTTACACACCACTAGATAACTAAGACAGTGCCCAAAACACTGCCTGGCAAAAAATAGGCAGGCTTGCTTAATACCCTGTGAAAACCTAGCACCAGTATTTACTTCCTTTCCATTTGTAGCAAGTAGCTCCCTTTGGATTCCTTTCTGGCTTTGGGGACAGATACTTTTAGGCTGAGATCATGGGCTGGCACTTGCTAGCTTGTGTTGGCTTGGAGACAAAAAACAGGCATACCTTGTTTTCTTACAACTTCATTTTATCGTGCTGCACAAATACCGTGGTATTTACAAACCTGTGTCGAGCAAGCCTATCAGCACCACATTTCCAGCAACATTTGCTCACTTTTTGTCTCTCTGTTACATTTTGGTAATTCTCTAAATATCTCAAACTTTTTCATTGTTATTATTATCTATCATGGTGATGTGTGATCAGTGATCTTTGATGTTAATATTGTAATTGTTTTGGGGCGCCATGAACTGCTCCTGTATAAGATGGAAAACTTAACAGATGTAGTTTGTTTTCTGACTGCTACACCAACTGGGTCTTCTGCCGTCTCTCTCCCTCTCCTCAGGCCTCCCTATTCCCTGGGACATGACAGTTATTGAAATTAGGCCAATTAATAACCCTACAATGGCCTCTAAGCATTCAAGTGAAGGGAAGAGTTGCAAGTCTCTCACTTTAAGTTGAAAGCTAGAAACGATTAAGCTTAGTGAGGAAGGCATGTCGAAAGCCAAGACAGGCCGAAGCTTGGCCTCTTGTGCAAAACAGCCAAGTTGTGAATGCAAAGGAAAAATTCTTGAAGGAAATTAAAAGCGTTACTCAGTGAGCACATAAATGATAAAGCGAAACAGCCTTACTGCTGATACACGGAAGGTTTTTAGTGGTCTGGATAGCTCACGCCAGCTACAACATTCCGCCTTAAGCCAAAGCCAAACCCAGAGCAAGGCCCTAACTCTCTTCACTTTTATAAAGGCTGAGAAACGTGAGGAAGCTGCAGAAGAAAAGTTTGAAGCTAGCAGGGGTTGGTTCACGAGGCTTAAAAGAAGCTGTCGGCATAACATAAAAGTGCAAGGTGGAGCAGCAAGTGCGGATGCAGAAGCTGCAGCAAGTCATCCGGAAGATCCAGCTAATCAATGAAGGCGGCTACACTGAACCACAGGTTTTCAGTGTAGATGAAACAGCCTTACACTGGAAGATGATGCCATCTAGGGCTTTCATAGCTAGGTAGGAGAAGTCAATGCCTGGCTTCACAGCTTCAAAGGACAGGCCGATCCTCTTGTTAGGGGCTAATGCAGCTGGTGACTTTCGGGTGAAAGAATGCTCATTTATCATTCCGAAAATTCTAGGGCCCTTAAAAGTTATGCTAAATCTACTCTGCTTGTGCTCTATAAATGGAACAACAAAGCCTGGATGGCAGCACGTCTGTTTACAACATGTTTTACTGATTATTTTAACCCACTGTTGAGACTTAACTGCTCAGAAAAAAAGACTCCTTTCAAAATATTACTGCTCATTGACCATGCACCTGGTCAACCTAGAGCTCTGATGGAGCTGTACAAGGAGATTACTGTTGTTTTCACGCCTGCGAACACAACATCCATGCTGCACTCTATGGATCAAGGAGCAGTTTTGACTTTCAAGTCTTATTATGTAAGAAATGGCTGCCATTGATAGTGATTCCTCTGATGGATCTGGGCAAAGTAAATCAAAAACCTCCTGGAAATCATTCACCATTCCAGATGCCATTACGAACATTCATAATTTACGGGAGGAGATCAAAATATCAACATTAACAGGAGCTTGGAAGAAGTTGATGACAACCCTCATGTATGACTTTCAGGGGTTCAAGATTTGCACTTGATCCTCTAACAACTCCAAACAGCGGCTGGTTCCTTTGCATCTACCATGCTGTTTCTCTTTTACTTACGTTGTTCCCAAGCATGACAAACACTTTTCCTGTCTTCATCATGCATTTAATGCCTACATGTCCTTTAGGGGCCAATGTCTCAGCAGCATGTGAACGAGCTGACCTCAGGCAACATACCTGAACTCTTTCCCTGGCTTTTGAGACACCCCATTCTTGTTGTTTTCCTCCTACCTCTCAAACCAATTCTTCTCAGTTTTTTGTGCCAGTTCTGTCTTCTCTATCCAATGTCTAAATGTTGGAATTGCCCATTTTTTCTGAGCTCAGTCCCTTCTCTCTTCTAATGTGGTGTTAAGAGTTCAGACTTTAGGACTAGACTGTCTGGGTTCTGTTGCTTACAAGCTCTGTGGCTTGCCTGTGCCACAGTTTCTTCATCTACACTGAGGGTAATAATAACGCCTACCATACAGAGGTATAATGAGGATTACATCAATTAAAGCATTTCAAAAATAAATTAATGATTAATAAGAAAAATAATAAACTAATACATGTAAAGCACTCAAAACTAGCACAAAGAAGGCAGTAGGTGTTAGCTATCACCATTAATATTATTATGAGATCAGTTATCACTATTATTTTTATATTTATACTGTATCCTACCCACTCTCATGATTTTATATATCAATTTTCCCCAAATTTCTGTCTCTAGCCCAGACCTTCCTACTGAACTCCAGACTCACAGACCCACACAACTCCTAAAATCTCTACATAGACGTCTCAAAGGCATCCTAAACTTAACAAGTCCAAAATAGAACACTTCATCTACCTCCCTTCAAATCTATCCTTCATGTACCTCCTTCATCTCAATGACAGACAGGCACCTCCACCCAGATACTTAGTTGCTCTTGGGAGAAACCTGGTCCTTTACACCACCCTCTCCTTTACTCCTATATCAAACCCATCACTAAGTCCTACCTACAATACACAGCTACATCAGTTCACCTCTTTCCATCTCCACAACACCATCTGAATCCTAGTACCACCATCTTTCATCCTAATACTGGAAACAGCATTCCCTTGAGCTTTCCCTCCCCGATTTCTATACAGCGGCCAGATTGATCTTTCTGAAATGGAAAAGGCTGATAGTGTCTCACACTTGCTTAAAACCCTGTAAAAAAACTGGGAAAAAAACAGACAATCTCTAGATAGCCCCCTGTTGTTGTAAAGTACCGTCGAGTCAGTTCTGACTCATAACAACCCTATGTAACACAGAACGAAACACTGCCCAGTCCTGCGCCATCCTTACAATTGTTGTTACACTTGAGCTCACTGTTGCAGCCACTGTGTCAATCCATCTTGTTGAGGGCCTTCCTCTTTTCCCCCGACTCTGTACTTTACCAAGCATGATGTCCTCCAGCAACTGATCCCTCCTGACAACATGTCCAAAGTCCATAAGACGCTGTCTCGCCATCCTTGCTAGAAGCAAGGAACATTCTGGTTGTACTTCTTCTAAGACAGATTTCTTCATTCTTTTGGCAGTCCCTGGTATATTCAATGTTCTTCGCCAGCACCATAATTCAAAGTCATCAAATCTTCTTCGGTCCTCCTTATTCACTGTCCAGCTTTCACATGCATACGAAGTGACTGAAAACACCACGGCTAGGGTCAGGCGCACCTTAGTCTTCAAGGTGACATCTTTGCTTTTCAACACTTTGAAGAAGTCCTTTGCAACAGACTTGCCCAATGAAATGTGTCTTTTGATTTCTTGACTGCTGCTTCCATGGCTGTTGATTGTGGATCCAAGTAAAATGAAATCCTCCACAACTTCAATCTTTTCTCCCTTTATCATGATGTTGCTCATTGGTCTAGTTGGGAGGATTTTTGTTTTCTTCATGTTGAGGTGTAATCCATACTGAAGGCTGTGGTCTTGGATCTTCATTAGTAAGTGCTTCAAGTCCTCTTCACTTTCAGCAAGCGAGGTTGTGTCATCTGCATAACGCAGGTTGTTAATGAGTCTTCCTCCAATCCTGATGCCCTGTTCTTCTTCATGTAGTCCAGCTTCTCGGATTATTTGCTCAGCATACAGGTTGAATAGGTATGTTGAAAGAATACAACCCTGACGCACACCTTTCTTGACTTTAAACCAATCAGTATCCCCTTGTTCTGTCCAAACAACTGCCTCTTGATTTATGTAAAGGTTCCTCATGAGCACAAGTAAGTGTTCGGGAATTCCCATTCTTCGCAGTGTTATCCATAGTTTGTTATGATCCACACAGTTGAATGCTGTTTCATAATCAATAAAACACAGGTAAACATCCTTCTAGCGGAAATTAGGCACAAGCTTCCAAGAGTCCTCTCCAAATGGAGTCACATGGGACGCACGTAATTCTCCCAGCAACAAGTTGTAACAATACGTATGAAATGTTGTCTACCAGGGAAGCTCATTAGAGATTCAATGCCCTAAGTTTTTACTAGGGGGGCTGGTCACATAGGCACCTTCTCCCTAGCACACACCAAGATTCCAGACTCTAGAGGGAAAGCAGGTGTTCAGCACAAACACATTGTTTATACAAACTGTTTAGGTGTAGTGAACCACTTCTATCAATTAGGGTGGTGAGAACCCTACCCCAAGTCCAAGTGCTCAGACACCAACCTGGTAAGCAGGGCCTTTCAAAGGACATGAATCAGGCCTGCTATAACTCGTTTTTTGCACAGATACATACTGAAGTATTTTGGATAATATGACAGTATGTTTGATCTGCTTTTTGGGAGGAAAATAAATTATAAAATAATAATATGAGAGGGCAGAAGTGGGTAAGGGTATGGCACAAGATTGGCTGTGAGTTGATATTGTTGAAGATGGGGAATGGGTACATAGGAACTTACTGTGTTGTTCTTTCTAATTTAGTGAATGTTTGACATTTTTCCCTAATAAAAAGTTTGTTTTTAATTACAAGAGAAAACTCAGAACCAGTGCTTAGGCTGTGAATCAACAGGTCCGTGGCTTGTGGGGCTGATGACCAGAGCCTGTAGAGCCCTTGGGGCTGTCATCAAGCTCTGAGGGAAAATAGGTTGTCACAGGCCATGTGAGAATAAGCTTTGAATCTTGACATGCAGGAGTCAGATAACAAGAGACTGAGAGACAGAGGTAGAAAGGGTAGCCTATTGTGCAAGGCAAACTATACCTTGGAGCCAGAATTTTAGAGTGATTTGATTATAGCCAGAGATTAAGTGGCTGGAAGATGATCTTAATTAAACCATCTACTGAGTGTTGCAAATCAGATTTATTATACTTTGAGTCATTAATCGCTGAGCTATAAAATGAATATCTAGCCACTCTTTCTCCAGCATATTAACAAAAATGGAGCATTTTTTTTCCATTTCAAAAATGTGTTCTTTAACACTGTTACATGCCACTCACAATAATATTACACTCTGAAAGACAGTAGCCTCAGAGTGACTAAAACCTTGACAGCAAGTTTCAAACACTGGAGATACTGAGTACTGAGTCACTGCTATTTTGGTTTACTCAGGTGGGGTAACCTGGTGGCGCAACTGGTTAAACGCCCAGCTGTTAACCAAAAGGCTGGTGGTTCAAATCCACACAGCAGCTCTACAGAAGAAAGAACTGGCCATCTGCTTCAGTAAAGATTACAGCCAAGAAAACCCTACGGGGCAGCTCTACTCTGTCACATGGGATCGCAATGAGTCCATTGATTCAGCAGCACTTAACAAGAGCAGGGTGAAATGGAGGCAAAAGTATATTCTTTCCTCCAAAACTACAAATAATCAGTAATCAGTAACAAATTATTTGAAATGCAAATATAATGAAACCATGTTTTAGGTTTTATTATACAAAGGTGAAAAAAAAACAACTAAAACCCCAAGGGTGAACTACGAGCATAACAAGCTTGACTGCTGGCCACTTGCTCTAACACCTCTGCAATATGACAGATCAGCCTGTAATAGAAAAGAAAGATACAGAGAAAACCAGCCCAAATCAGCAATACGAGCCCTTACATCTTCCCTCTATTATGTGAAAAAAAACATGTTCATCACTGAACAATGCCTTCCTTGGTCTCCAAACAAAAAGCATTAATGGGTCACCATCAATAAAGCATCCCCTATTAGTGGAAACAGCTTTTTACTAATTCATCCATACTCTGTCATCCATGTTTCAGCATAAGATGAAATCTCTCACTGGGGACCAGAACAAAGCCTACAGATATACAAGGGACCAAGAGTCTCTTTGGCTCTGTCCTAAAACCCACAAATCTTTCCTGCCAGAGAGAATGAAAAAGCATATCAACTCTGTAAACCATATCATCATGATTTGAGATAGGTTACAAATATACTGTATAGTATTTAGTCACAGGTTTCCTTCAAGATAACATTCTAATTAAATGAACCTAACCAAAAAAACCCAAACACATCGCCAACTCACAGCAACCCCACAGGACAGAGTAGAACTGCCCCACAGTGTTTCCAAGGAGCAGCTGGTGGGTTCGAACTGCCGACCTCTGGGTTAGGAGCCAAGCTCTTGAGCACTGCACCACCAAGGCCCCAATTAAATAAAAAGGTAGCATCAATTCTTGTTACCTGTTACCTGGGTGCTAGTGCCAAGTTCCCCAGCAAGTACTCATGCTTCTGCTAAATTTATCTACCTGAGCACTTTAATACCTAGGAAACCAACTACTGCACAGACTTTATAATAAATGTTAAAAGTTGACAATACCATTATTTCTCGACAATGTCCAAATGGTAAATGAGTTTTCCTTATGCTACTTATGAAACTCAATGTTAGCCAATAATCAGTCATTTTTGAGATGTATACAAAAAAAGACTTAAGCCTAAAGTACCAAAAAAATTGCAAGTTTATAAAAAATTAACTTTACAAAGTACCTAAAATTTAACTATTTGAACCTAAGAACAAAAAGCACAAATGGGCTCTGACTGGTCAGGAAAGAAGAAATAAAGCCCTTGCATGCACTAAAGCTTCGCCTGGAGGAGAAAACCTCAACTTCTCATTCAGACTCTAGTCTTATTTTACAATGTTCACATCTGTTGTTTGTTTTCCAAGTTTATCTCAGCCTAAAGACAGAAAAGTACTGTGGTTCTAAGTAACTTAAACTAACATGAGCTAACTTAGCAAGGAGGATTTTTAAGATATGGCGTTCTTCAAGAAGCCCAAGAGCAGGAACAGGGTTTCAGGAATGACTGGAAGCAGAGCTTGAGAAGCTAATCAAACCCTCTCTATTTCTAATCTCTGCTCCTTTCTGCATGTCTGCATCCTCTGCTTTCTGGGCCACATGGCCGGTAAAAGATGCCCACCGCACAGCTCCTGAACTTCATGTTTACAGGTCTAACCACAGTGAGACAGCTTCCCTCCTCCCTGGTAAAGTCCCAGGAAACGGACACTGAACGGCCCCATTTAGAACATATTGCCACCCCTGGTTCATTACAATCTAGGACAAGACTCCAAAGAGCATCTACTGCAAAAGGGGAGAAACTGTGAAAAGTACAGGGTACTAGAGAGCAGCCATAATGGAGGTAGGCCTCCAAAAAGGTTGACATGAGGTAATTAAGTATATGTCCAAATATCCCATAACACCTTAGTAGACACTGAGGGCTTCACTATTAAACACATTTATAATGAAGACATATCACTCAGAAAAGTTTAAAGTATATTCAATATAGTCTTTAGAAAAGAGAGATGATAATACTTATACTAATGGGATCCTCTACAAAGGACACTTGTACATTGCTGGTCGGAGTTTTAGTTGGTACATTCTTGCTGGATGCAATTTAGCATTATATACAAAGAACCTTACAAATACTCAGTAACTCTATCTTTAGAATCAAGTCTATGGAAAACATCCAAAACACATATGAAAATGCATCTTACAGATATTCATAACAGCATTATTTGTAATACTAAAATTGTGGAAATAACACCTAGCAAAAGTGTAATGGTTAAACAAACTATGTCCAGTCTATGTAATGATCTGAAAGTTACACAATTTGAAATGAATAGAAGCAGGGCCAAGATGGCTGAGCAGTCAGACGCTTCCGGTAATGCCTCTTATAACAAAGACCAAAAAAAACAAGTGAAACCATTATAGATATGACAAGCTAGGACCCCTGAACATCAAAGGCAAACTTAGGAGATGGACTAAGTGGCAGGGGGAGGGAAAGATGGTTCAGAAGCGGCAAGGACTTGCCGGACCTGACTCAGCAGAAACCAGTGCCCCTCAGGTACGATCCCCTGGAGCAACCGTGGCAGGGCTGGCAGTACCATTTGGAACGCAGTTTCCTGTGGGAGAGACAGCAAACCACGCAGTCTACTCACACCTCCAGAAACAGAGAACAGTGCTCACGGCAAAAGCTAAATACTTGCATTTATTGTACCGCGCCCCCGGCCCCCAAGCTGGCTTCAGGGGTTGTCAATTTCCCTGGGCCTGAGATACGTCCCAGTATGTGCCCTGACCCATTCTCCTGGCCTTGTAGAAGGAATATATTAACAATTGAGGGAAAAAATAATCTGCTAGCTCAACTAAGCTGGGGAGCTCAGGACAGAAGTGGCTCCTGTCCAAGCACAAACGGTCTACAGACATTGAATACCTTTCACCCCTTCATGGACCGTGTGAGCCCATTTCAGGAGATTAGGCCCTTGTTCCTGCAACAGTATATGTGCTTGAAATCTAACGTTGACTTTCAGCTGTACAGTGGAAAAGTGGGTTTTGATGTTTGACACCATTTTGCCTATTAAACAGGGTCCTCACCTATCTACATCAGGGGCCTGGGGACTGGTGGCTCCACCCATGCAACCTAGCCACCCCCAAAAGGGGTCCAAGGATAAGTGGTGCCTCCCAGTCCTTATAAACAAAAGCACTGGGTACCCATGGCCCACCTGCAAAACCCACCCACCTGTGCGCTCTGGGGAACAGGGACACGCTTTCCTCACAGGCACTCGGGGGACGGTTGTCAGCCCCCTGCCTTGCTCACAGAGAGTAACCCCCTGCTGCAACCAGATACCTGTACCTACACCAATCACCCCTGCCCCTCTAAGACTATAGGACAGAGCCTGTGGCACACTCTTGATAACCAACAACATGGACATCTGAGCTGAATCTATATAAGAAAATTGAATGGATTCCTAGGCTCATATACCTGGTGACAACTCTAGCCATTTGGTGACAGGAAGTTAGAGCTTCAAAAGGTGCAAATAATAAAGCTAGCACACGCAAGCACCCTATTTGGGCCTATCAAAACAAAACAAAGCAAGAAGCTACAATATAGTAAGCAAATATAAAATAAATTAATACAATAACTTATACATGGCTCAGAGACAACAATCAATATCAAATCACATAAAGAAGCAGACCACAATCACTTCAACAAGCACTCAAAACAAAGAATCAAGGAATCTTCCAGATGAAGATATATTCCTGGAATTACCAGATGTAGAATACAAAAGATTAATATACAGAACTCCTCAGGAGATGAGGCAAAATGCAGAACAATCCAAGGAACACAAAGATAAAGTAGTTGAAGAAATTAAAAAGGTCATTCAAAAACATTCTGAAAAATTTAAAAGGCTGCAAGGGAATCCATAGACAGACAGCAATCAGAAATTCAGAAGATTAACAATAAAATTACAGAATTGGACAACTCAATAGAAAGTCAGTGGAGCAGATTTGAGGAAACGGAAGGCAGAATTAGTGAGACTGAAGATAAAACACCACTGATATATTCAAAGAAAAATCAGGACAAAAAAAATTTTTTAAATGAAGAAACCCTAAGAATCATATGTGGCTCTACCAAGGGAAATAACCCATGAGCTATTGGAGCACCAGAACAGGGAGGGATAACATAAAATACAAAGAGAATTACTGAAGATTTCTTGGCAAGAAAACTTCCCTGATATCATGAAAGATGCCAAGATATCTATCCAACATGCTCATCAAACCCCACATAAAGAAGAACTCAAAAGAAAGTCACAAAGACATATTACAATCACACTTGGCAAAACCAAAGATAAAGAGAGAATTTTAAGAGTGGCTAGGGATAAAAGAAAAGTCACCTACAAAGGAGAGTCAATAAGAATAAGCTCGGACTACTTGGCAGAAACCATGCAGGCAAGAAGGCAATGGGATGATTTATTTAAAAACTTCAAGGAAAAAAAAATTGCCAGCCAAGAATCATATATCCAGCAAAACTGTCTCTCAAATATGAAGGACATTTCCAGATAAACAGAAGTTTAGAGAATTTATAAAAACCAAATCAAAACTACAAGAAATACTAAAGGGAGTTCTCTGGTTACAAAATCAATAATATCAGATATCGACTCAAGGCTAGAATGCAGGACAGAGCAATCCGGTATCAGCCCAGAGAGGGAAATTAAAAAAAAAAAACAATCAAGATTTAAAAAATGCTCAAAACAGGGAAATGGCGATGTCATTATGTAAAAGATGACAACATTAAAACCATCAAATGAGACTAAAAATGTAGTCATAAATCTAGGCGATATAAAGAAATGAAAGTTTGGTTTAAACTTAAAAAAATAGGGGTAAATACTAAGGTAACCGCAAGGAGGCTAACAATCCTACACATCAAAATAAAATACAGGGAAAACATACAGACTCAGCAAAAACAAATCAACAATAGCTAATGAGAGGAAAGACAATATGTAAACTAGTCAGCACACAATATTTAGTGGAAAAAAGAAACTCTGAACAACACAAAAAAAGACAACGAAATGACAGCACTAAAAAAAAATACATATCCATAATTACACTGAATGTAAATGGACTAAATGCACCAATAAAGAGAAAGAGAGCGGCAGAAGGGATAAAAAACATGATCCACCTATATTCTGCCTACAAGAGATGTATCTTAGACCTAAAGACACAAACTAAAACTCAAAGGATAGAAAAAACATACCAAGCAAACAACAATCAAAAAAAAACAGGAGTGGCAATATTAATTTCTAACAAAATAGACTTTAAGGTTAAATCCACCATAAAGGGTAAGGAAGGACACTACATAATGATTAAAGGAACAATATACCAGGAGGCTATAACCATACTGAATATTTACATACCCAGTGACAGGGCTTCAACATACTTTAAAAAAAAACTCCAACAGCATTGAAAAATGAGATAGACAGCTCCACAGTAATAGTAGGAGATTTCAACACACCACTTTCGGTGAAGGACGGAACATCCAGAAAAAAGTTCAACAAAAACAGAGCAGATCTAAATGCCACAATCAATCAATTTGACCTCACAGACAAATACAGAACACTTCACCCAACAGCAGCCAAGCATACTTTCTTTCCCTACGCACATGGAACAAACTCTAGAATAGACCACATATTAGGTCATAAAGAAAGCCTTAACAGAATCCGAAATATTACAAAGCATCCTATCCGACCATAATGCCATAAAAGTAGAAATCAATAACAGAAAAAGCAGGGAAAAGAAATCAAACATTTGGAAACCAAAGAACATCCTGCTCGCAAATGACTGGGTTATAGAAGAAATTAAGAATGGAATTAAAAAAACTGTAGAATCCAATAAAAATGAAAACACTTCCTATCAGAACCTTTGGGACACAACGAAAGCAGTGCTCGGAGGTCAATTTACATCCAAAAAGAAGAAAGGACCAAAATCAAAGAATTATCCCTACAACTTGAATAGAAAGACAGCAAAACCGGAAACCCTCAGGCACCAGAAGAAAGCAAATACAAAAAATTAGAGCACAATTAAATGAAACAGAGAACGGAAAAACAACTGAAAGAGTTAACAAGGCCAAAAAGCTGATTCTCTGAAAAAATTAACAAAATTGATAAACCACTGGTCAAACTGACAAAAGAAAAACAGGAAACAAATAACCCAAATAAGAAATAAGATGAGCAATGTTACAACACACTCAACTGAAATTAAAAGAATCATATCAGATTGCTACAAAAAATTGTACACCAACAAATTTGAAAACCTAGAAGAAATGGATAAATTTCTAGAAACACACTATCTACCTAAACTAACACAAACAGAGGTAGAAAAACTAAATAAACCCATAACAAAAGAGGTGGAAAAGGTAATCAAAAAACTCCCAACAAATAAAAGCCCTGGCCTGGAGTTCTACAAAGCTTTCAGAGAAGAGTTAACACCACTACTACTAAAGGTATTTCAGAGCACAGAAAAGGATGGAATGCTGCCAAACTCAATTCTATGAAGCCAGCATATCCCTGATAACAAAACCATGTAAAGACACCACAAAAAAAAAAAAAAAAAAAAAAAATTACAGACCTATATCCCTCATAAACTTAGATGCAAAAATCCTCAATAAAATTCTAGCCAATAGAATTCAACAACATATCAAAAAAATAATTCACCATGACCAAGTGGGATTCATACCAGGTATGCAGGGATGGTTCAACATTAGAAAAACAATCAATGTAATCCATCACATAAGTAAAACAAAAGAACCACATGATTTTATCAATTGATACAGAAAAGGCTTTTGAAAAAGTCCAACACCCATTCATGATAAAAACTCTCAGCAAAATAAGAATAGAAGGAAAATTCCTCCACATAATAAAGGGCATTTCTGCAAAGCCAACAGCCAACATCATCCTAAAGGGAGACAGTTTGAAAGCACCCCCCTTGAAAACGGGAACCAGACAAGGATGTCCCAATCACAACTCTTATTCAACATTCTGCTGGAGGTCCTAGCCACAGCAATTAGGCTAGATAAAGAAATAAAGGGTATCGAAATCGGGAAGGAAAAAGTAAAAGTATCTCTTTTGCAAATGACATGATCTCATACACAGAAAACCCTAAGAAACCCTCAAAAAAACTATTGAAACTAATAGAAGAGTTCAGGCGAGTGTCAGGATACAAGATAAACACAAAACTCAGCTGGATTCCTCTACACAAAGAGAACATCGAAGAGGAAATCACCAGATCAATACTATTTACAGGAGCTCCCAAGAAGATAAAATACTTAGGAATAAATCTTACCAGAGACGTAAAAGACCTATACAAAGAAAACTACAAGACACTACTGCAAGAAACCAAAAGAGACCTACATAAGTAGAGAAATATACCTTGCTCATGGATAGGAAGACTCAAAATTGTAAAACTGTCTGTTCCGCAGAAAGCAATCCACAGATACAATGGAATTCTGATCCAAATTCCAATGACATTTTCTAATGAGATAGAGGAACAAATCACCAACTTCCTACGGAAGGGAAAGAGGTCCCGGATAAGTAAAGCATTACTGAAAAAAGAAGAACAAAGTGGGAGGCCTCACACTACCAGATTTTAGAACTTATTGTACTGCCACAGTAATCAAAAGAGCCTGGTACTGGTACAACAACAGATACATAGAACAGTGGAACAGAATTGAGAATCCCGACATAAATCCATGCACAAATGAGCAGCTCATATTTGACAAGGGCCCAAAGTCCACTAAATGGGGAAAAGACAGTCTCTTTAACAAGTGGTGCTGGCATAACTGGACATCCATCTGCAAAAAAAATGGAACAAGACCCATACCTCACATTATGCACAAAAACTAACTCAAAAAGGTTCAAAGACCTAAATATAAAATCTAAAACAATAAAGGTAATGGAAGAAAAAATAGGGGCATTCTTAGGAGCCCTAATACATGGCATAAACTGTATACAAAATATTACTAGCAATGCACAAACACCAGAAGAGAAACGATGTAACTGAGAGCTCCTAAAAAAGCAAACACCTATGCTTATCCAAAGACTTCACCAAAAGAGTAAAAAGATTACCTACAGACTGGGAGAAAGTTTTTAGCTATGACATTTCCGATCAGTGTCTGATTTTAAAATCTACATGACACTGCAAAAACTCAACTACAGAAAGACAAATAACCCAATTAAAAAATGGGCAAAGGATATTAACAGGCACTTCACTGAAGAAGACATTCAGACAGCTATCAAGATACATGACAGAACGCCCATGATCATTAGCCATTACAGAAATGCAAATCAAATCTGCAATAAGATACCATCTCACTCCAACAAGGCTGGCATTAATACAAAAAAACACAAAATAATAAATGTTGGAGACATTGTGGAGAGACTGGAACACTTATACACTGCTGGTGGGAATGTAAAATGGTACAACCACTTTGGAAATCAATTTGGTGCTTCCTTAAAAATCTAGAAAGAGAACTAACATTCAATCCAGCAATCCCGCTCCTTGGAATATGTTGTTGTAGTTAGGTGCCGTCAAGTTGGTTCCGACTCATAGTGACCCCATGCACAACAGAATGAAACACTGTCCGGTCCTGCACCATCCTTGCAATTGTTATGCTTGAGCTCATTGTTGCAGCCACTGTGTCAATCCACCTCGTTGAGGGTCTTCCTCTTTTCCGCTGACCCTGTACTCTGCCAAGCATCATGTCCTTCTCCAGGGACTGATCCCTCCTGACAACATGTCCAAAGTATGTAAGACACAGTCTCGCCATCCTTGCTTCTAAGGAGCATTCTGGTTGTACTCTTCCAAGACAGATTTATTCATTCTTCTGGCAGTCCGTGGTATATTCAATATTCTTCGGCAACACCACAATTCAAAGGCGTCAACTCTTCTTCGGTCTTCCTTATTCATTGTCCAGCTTTCACACGCATATGATGCAATTGAAAATACCATGGCTTGGGTCAGGTGTACCTTAGTCTTCAAGGTGACATCTTTGGTCTTCAACACTTTAAAGAGGTCCTTTGCAGGAGATTTACCCAATGCAATGCGTCTTTTGATTTCTTGACTGCTGCTTCCATGGCTGTTGATTGTGGATCCAAGTAAAACGAAATCCTCCACAACTTCAACCTTTCCTCCATTTATCATGATGTTGCTCCCTGGTCCAGCTGTGAGGATTTTTGTTTTCTTTATGTTGAGGTGCAATCCATACTGAAGACTGTGGTCTTGGATCTTCATTAGTTAAGTGCCTCAAGTCCTCTTCACTTTCAGCAAGCAAGGTTGTGTCATCTGCATAATGCAGGTTGTTAACGAGTCTTCCTCCAATCCTCATGCCCCTTTCTTCTTCATATAGTCCAGCTTCTCGGATTATTTGTTCAGCATAAAGATTAAATAGGTATGGTGAAAGAATACAACCCTGACACACACCTTTCCTGACTTTAAACACATCAGTATCTCCTGTTCCGTTCCCCCACATGCCTGCCAGTTTGTCATACTGTGGGGGCTTGTGCGTTGCTGTGATGCCGGAAGCTATGCCACCGGTATTCAGATACCGGCAGGGTCAACCATGGAGGACAGGTTTCAGCTGAGCTTCCAGGCTAAGACAGACTAGGAAGAAGAACCCGGCAGTCTACTTCTGAAAAGCATTAGTCAGTGAAAACCTTATGAATAGCAGTGAACATTGTCTGATATAGTGCTGGAAGATGAGCCCCCCAGGTTGGAAGGCACTTAAAAGATGACTGGGGAAGAGCTGCCTCCTTCAAAAGCCTAGCGTCTGATAATCCAAACAGATTTTGTAGCTGGTTTCAGGGAAGCTTAGATTAAAAATTACAACTAACCTGGCAAAAAAAAAAAAAACCACCACAAAGACAATGTACAAACAACCAAAGCAGAAACATAACTACACACCAATATTAGTCCTGTCCGTTCTAATCCCTCCTCTGTTTCATCTACTCTGCTGGCTACCTCTGCAGCATACAGTCCAGTATTATTTGTAAACATGTCATCAGTTTGAGTTACCAGACTGTCTTCCTCTCCCAGCCATTAACTCTATTCATCCCACACATATGTTTAACACACATTTGGGTAACTATGCCCAAATTTCCCAGCCTCGAACTGCCTTTTCTTCAATTTTTTTTTATTAGATTCTTACATTTTCTTTCATTTATGTTACTTACTTTTTCATTGCACCTTTATTATTATACTCCCCAACATTTAGTTCCTGAGCAAATGTAAGATCCTAAGCATTTTTTCAACAACACAATGAAATCCATATCTTTTTATCTGCCAAAAAACTACAAACCATATGTTGTATATTAATTTTCTCTCATTCTCTTTTCACCTACTATTAAAATTAGAAGATTAAGCCCATCTCTAGTTTTCTCCAAGGCAGTATTCCCAAAGGTTAGTCACAAGATGGATGCTTCTATTGATTACAAAAACATTGGATTGGAAAACCAGATGATCACATATGAGCAAGGATCTTCCTGCTTGTCTCTCCTCCTGATTTTCCCTAACTCAGGCTATTTCTGTCCAATATCCCACTTTCTATAACTGTTTAGAACTCCAAATAGTTATTTAAAAATGGAACTCTATGACAGAAAGATCAGCTGATAGACAGTAAGATTAGCTGAAGAAAACAGTGATGGAAACATCCACAGCCTCTCCCTCCCTTCAATAACCCATCAGGCAACATGACCTAGTATTTGCCACCCTACTGGTACACACAAATGTTGGCTTCCTAGGCCAACTATATTTAAACCAAAATACCACAGCTGTAAATAAAACAACAAAAAGAGACCATTTTTAGATTCTGGCAAGCCAAAGCTCATTTACCCACTCTCTGGAAAACTATGTCACTGAAGGCAAACAGAGAGCTTCAAGAGGAAATAAAAAAGAATCAGTACATGTCTTGAATGATTCATTTTGAAATCAAAACAATCAGAAGAGGAGAGTAGATGCATCAATAGCTTAAAAGGGTCTTAAGCGAACAATCTCTGCCATTCTCCTTCTATAGTCTCTTGGGGTAAAAAAAAAAAAAAGCAGAAAAAAACTCTAAGGTCTTTCATGAGACTGCTATTTCATTAATTATTTGAGGTAGTTTTTGTTTCATTGGAATTAATTAAACCGTTCTGCTTTAAGCTCAAGCTGCATCTGGCGTCACTGTGCAACAGCAGTGAAGAATGAAAACCAAATGACAACTGGCTACTTGAAGAATTAAGCTGAATGAAGCAAAAAGCATTCACAGAAGCAGTATCAGTGCTCTGGCTAAGACTGCACTGGTGTACATACAGGCTACATTCTAAATAAACCCGTTAATCTACGCAATTTCAGACTTATAAAACCTTAACTGCCACCCAATTGAAGCAATTTTCAAGCTGGAATCATGTAGAGTGGCACTACTCCAATATATGTTTTTAAATAATTAATTTAACCTCCACGCATTCTGAACTTAGTATATTTCATCCTAGTCTATGATAGTTACCTTACTCAGAAAATCCTGAAAAATAATCAATAGCTAAGCAAGCCAAATAAGCATACAGGTAATGTTTAACCTTAAAAACAAAATTATTTTAAGAATCTAAGTCTAATGTAAAGATTACAGTTGAGTCTTACAGATTTGTTAAATCAGTGCTGAATTTCTTTTAAAGGTCCCCAACGCTTAGGTTTTTCATGAACTCAGGTGAGACATGTCCATTCCCAATCTAGCCAGTTAAATTGTACTCCACAGGTGTTGTCCGTGTCTTTGTTAACACACCATAACAGAGGCTCCAGCTCTAAAAGACAAACTGGACCTCCAAGACTCCAGTGGGGAGTGACTGAGGAGGCAACTTCCATGTGGTCCAAGGACTGTTCTAACTTTCCTGAGACTAAGGCACTGACTCCTGACACAGACTCAGAAACTGGAATCTCAGGAGGTGCCTCCTCTGCCCTATGGGAAGTAAACATCTTCTCAAAAACCAGGCTCTTAAGACCCCTGGCCAGTTTCCCAGACATATTTCAGCTGGAAATTTATTTAAAAAAAAAATTTTATTACAGTATTTACAAACCTGGGGGGTTATTTGAAAGACTCCTTTTCAGAACTTTAAAGAGCTTCTAAGTCATACGTCTCAGAGATTATTTCCCACGTTACTACTCTTGTTTCAGTAGGTGTGTTTTCCTGAATGACTGTCTGTGCTATATTTCTTCTGTCTTTAGCTTAACCTTTTCATTTCTAAAGCCAACAGCTTCTGAGCAACCAGATAGAACTTCAGGCTATCCCATCATTAAATATGGATGCAGGGGTTTGACAAATCCTGAGTGGCTTTTATTAGTCAGGGATAGTCTGCTTGGCTAACAAGAGAAGACAAGTATATAATACAAGTCATGGTACATACAGCTCCCAAAATACTGATAGAGGAGGAAGGGGTTCTTTTTCCTCTCAAATTGGAGTTAACCTACAGTTTGATTTTGGCCTACCCTGTGGATGAATCATCTTGACTGATCTATCTCTTAGTCTGGAGAATTTCCTTCCAGTAGGCTGATGTGGTTGGCACATTCACAGACTCCAAATATGTAATTATATTTAAGAATTTTAAGATTTATTTCTAAGTGCTTTGATATTTCTGCATTTTTCAGTCCTTCTAAGCTCTAGATTAATCTTCTTAACGTTAACATCATTATCACCAAGTTTTTATAGCAATATTGTCATTGTAGAAAAAAATGGGTGTTTTCTAATTACAGTCAAATTCATTAACAACTACAATTGATTTCTTCTTAAAGCAGCACACATAGGCTTTTAGATCTCCTCTGCTTAAATGCAAACTGTCAAAAAACTGGAAGTCCTTTTCATAGGGGCCTGGTTGAGTAATGAATGAGTAATTCATACAGTAAAATACTTGCAAGCCATTAAAAATCATATTGTAGAAGAATATGTATTGATATGGGCAAATGTTCACAATAAAATACTTAGAAAAAAGACTCTGGCTACAAAACAGTGTGCACAAAATAAACTATTTTGCTAAAGAAAACATACACATACATAAAAGACACTAGAAGGGCAGCCATCAAAATTTTAAGAGTTTCTGAGGATAATGAGTTTACATGTATATTTTATCTTTTGCACTTCTGAATTTTCCAAGTTTCTGCACTGTACATTTACTATTTTCTAGGTTTTTTTTTTTAAGCTTTTTGTTAAAAAAAAAAAAAAGCTTTCAAATAATTTTGCAAGTCATTTCCTATACTATTTCACACCTATTATTAGTGAAGGTAATGGAGCATCTTTCATGACAGAAGACTCTGAACTATGTTTTAATATAAGGGAGGTGCTTTTCCAGTTGCCTTTTTTTTTTTTAAAAATAGCAAGAACATTTACTGGGTCACCACCATGTACCAGGTCTTCTCACACATCCTCTTAAAAGTGAAACATTAAGGACAGTCAGAGAAATTAAAGAATTGTAGCCTGACAATATGTCTATGGTAATATCTAAAAAGATACTGCCACCACTCAAAAAATAATCCAATTCAACTAACTTTTACTGAGCACTTACTAGGTGGGGGATCCTGGCAACAGAAAAAAGTATGGAGAACAGACTCAAGCAAAACTCAATCACAGGGTCAAGGGGCCTAAGGTTGGTTCAGTGTATCTCAAGAGTGGGGTTCCACACATCAACTGTATCAGATCTCTTGAGGGTATTTGTTCAAAATGCAGATTCCTGGGACCCCAAACATATTGGCTCAGTCTCTGGAGGCGAGCCCCAGGAATTTACATTTTTAAAAGCACTTCAGATGTTTGAGAAACCCCAGTGTTGTGAAATATCAAGCCAAGAGAGTAGGGTTGGAAAAAGATCATGAGAGTCTTCAGTATCAAAGAATGAATTTATTCTATATTAGTTAATAAGGGGGAGGAAGAACAGCTGGGTACCAGTCATGGGTTTTGGCTGGGTCAGTACTGCTCATCTCAACACAGGCTGAAAAGGAGAACCACCAGAGGCACCAAAGAACTGAAGAAAGAAATCTATTATGATGTGTTAAAATTGACTGAGAAAATAAAGTTGTTCTTTTCCTCGTGCCAAAAAAAGGGTGGAGGAGGAGGGTCATGAAGAGTCATTAATGAATAAAGAAGATGATTTGAGTGCTGAAATATTAAACCCAAAAGATGTGGCTATGGTGAGGAAGATTTGGAGAAAACTTTTTTAATCATACTTTAATTTCCAATTAATTATTTCATTCATTCAATCAATCACTGACTTGGTACTTACCATGTACCAAACACTGATCTAGATGATGGGTAAAAAAAATCAATGAATTACACACTTGAAACGGGTGAGCTGTACGGTATGTGAGTTACACCTCATTAAGATTGCTAGTAAAAAAGAGAGAGGGAGAGGGATTTCCCTTGTCCTCTAGGGGCTCAAAGCAGCACTGCGAAGACAAACAACAACACTGCAGGGTGGTGTCAGAACAGGTAAACTGGGGTGTGCTATATGAAGATACAGAATGAGCATCACGGCCAGACAGGGGTCTGGAAGAACTAATTCATGAAAGAGGAGCAGGGCAAGTTGGGTAAGGAGAATATTGGAAAGCAAGAAGAAGGCAAGTCCAGCAATCTCTTGACTTAAAAGCGAAGAACAGAACGCCAGGAAGGAAAGAGTGAGAGATGAAGCAGGTCCAGGGTAAAGGCAGGACGTGAAGAGCCTTGTACATGACAGTACATGACTCAAAGTGTGGTCCTCAAACCAACAACATCTGCATCACCAGGAATGCAGAGAAATGCAGTCTTGGGCCCCACCCCTACTGAGTCAAAAATCTTCATTTTAATAAGATTCCTAGATGACTGAGATGTACACTAAAGTTTGAGAGGCACTACACTCACACATTTATTCTTAGAACAAAATCCTATAGGGTATCACTGAAGAATTTCAAGCCAGAGAGTGGCGTGACCAGATACATGCATTACAAAGATGACTCTGATAGCAGAAAGAAAAACAGATTTTCGGAGCTAAGACCAAAGATTGCTTAGGAAGCGGTTTCAGGACCCACACAAGAAATAATAAGGTCCTGAAGTAGAGTAGAGTAGGGGGGGTACGAGGAAATAATTAGTTGCAGTGCAGGGGTAAAGGGTAGGTAAATCAGCACAATTTCCAACTTTTTGGTTTGAATTAACAGACAAATGTTGATGTCATTGATCAGACAGGAAATACAAATAATGACAATTACTACAGCTGTTGTTGTTGTTAGCTGCCTTTTAGTCTAATTCCAACTTATGGCAACCCCATGTGTTACAGAGTAGAACTGCTCTATTGGGTTTTCTTGCATTTAATTATGTGCCAGACATTATTCTAAATGGTCTGCATGAACTATCTCACTTAATCATAACAACCCTATGAGGTAGTTATTATTTGATAGATGAGGAAATAAGGCACAAAGAAGTAGGGTTGAGTGGTATGAAGAGGTAAGGACGAGATGATAAACTCAATTTTCAATATGCTAGGTTTGAGGTGCTTTTGAAGGTGTCCACAAGGCAGTTGTTTGTAGGGATCTAGGTCACGGAGGAGTTCTGGTGGTACGGTCGTTAAGCACTCGGCTGCTAATCAAAAGGTCCCCAGTTCAGGTCTTAAACGCTAGCAAGCAGCCATCTAAGATGCATCAATTGGTCTCAACCCACCTGGATCAAAGGAGAATGAAGAACACCAAGAACACAAGGTGATTACGAGCCCAAGAGACAGAAAGGGCCACATGAACCAGCGACTACATCAAACCACAGTGGGAGGAAGCCTATGAAGGCTAGCATCTAAGAGTCAGCAGGGCAGTGGGTGAGTTTATGAAGGAAACAATTGGCCAGAAATGAAGGAGAATGATAGCTATACAAGCAACAACAATAATAACTAACACAAGTGCTCACTATGTACCAGTGACTATTCTAAGTGTTTTTATATAGCAAACAATTTCATCATCATTAAAACCATATGAGGTAGGTCTTAGGGGTAGAGTCCATGTTCTTGACTGGGCCTCTTCTGAGGACACAGGGAGGGTGGAAGCCAACAAAATAGTTTCAACAAAGCCCTCAGAATACTTTCTGGTACAAGGTAAAACAAACAAACAAAAAGTCATACCCACTGCCATGATGACTCATAGTAACCCTATCGGACAGAACAGAACTGCCCCATGGGGTTTCCAAGGAGCGGCTGGTGGATTCAAACTGCTGACCTTTTGGTTAGCAGCCTGAGCTCTTAACCACTGCACCACCAGGGCTCAGGTCTCAGTAAATATTAACCACTATTATGTGATAATTATACCATGCAGTCACGTGTTTGCACAAACCACACTTATAGAAAAAAAACATGACTAAGTAAGGTTCCTATGCCTTCTGTATCTAAGGTTCCATATATCATCCCTCAGCATTTGTGGATGCCACATGATACAAGTCCTCCACGAGGGTAACTGTACTCAGCAATGGCCTGAAGGCCCCACAAACCCTAAAAGGATTTCTGAGCTCTATAAAGATTCAATTCTACAGCACTACCTTTTAGCATAAGGAGCCTGGGTAGCACAAGCGGTTTGTGATTGGCTTCTAACCTAAAGGTTGGCAGTTGGAACTCACCCTGGGCTCCATGGAAGAAAGTCTTAGAGACCTGCTTCCACAAAGATTACGGACAAGAGAACACTATGGAGCAGTTCTACACTGTAACACACGGGGTCGCCATGAGTCAGGCTGACTCGATGGCAGCGGATAGCAACTTTCAACACTGGGTGTATTTCACTCCATTTTAATTGTTTTAAAGCAAATAGTTGATGCTGAAGGACTCTCAGGTTCTCAACTGCCCACTGAAAGCAGGGCTCATCCTCTGACCAAAAAAAAACAAAAACAAAAACCAAACCCAGTGTGGTTGATTCTGGCTCATAGCAACCCTATAGGACAGAGTAGAACTGCCAGATAGAGTTTCCAAGGAGCACCTGAGTAGATTCGAACTGCCGACCCTTTGGTTAGCAGCTGTAGCACTTAACCACTACACCACCAGGGTTTCCCATCCTTTGACCACTCCAGATAAATGGTAGGTTATTCTAATTAGGTGTCAACTATGAAATGATAACATTATAATTTTGAAGTTAAAGCTGTATTTATACTCTTGAACTACAAGCTTCATTTTTTTTTTTCTTTTTAAAACTTTTCTTATCCAACTACTCCATCTGACCCTGATCTCACAAGATCAAGGGGAAACAGAATGAATAACAGAAATGATGATGACAGTTGTAACAAAAACAGTTAAGATTTTCAAAATGTTAAAATTTTGAGATAAATTTATATCTTTCTACTCTAAGAAGATTTCTCAAAAGTACTGAATGGCAGAATGCAGCTCGCAGCAGTCGGACATCTGGTCACCCTAGTCTATTTTTAAAATAGAAAAATATTAATACCCTATCCTGCACGTACAAATACCAACCCTTGCCAGGTAGACCTGAAATCTAAAATTTACTAAAACTGACTAATACAAAAAAAGATTTATGTACAAAGACACTCATCACAGTACAGTACTCATAATGGTGAAAAATGTCCAACAATAAATAAATTATGGTATATCCAGATGACAGAATATCATGGAGCCATTAGGAACAGTCTCAATGAATATTTAATGACGTGAAAAAAGTACACAATACATACTAAGTAAAAAAATCATAAAAATTACCATTATGAATATAGACAAAGACTTAAGGGAAGTAAATCAATAGTTGACAGCAATCACTGGGTAACAGAATTATTTTTATTTTCTTCCTTTATGTTTCTGCATTTTTCAAACTGTCTACAATGTATTGTTTCTATAAGCATAAAAATTTTTTACCTAAAAGTCAATTTTTTTTTTTAAGTTTTTCTAATTAACTCCGGTTTCTATTTTTAATCACTTCCCACAGGGTTCTCCCCCTAATCCAGGTCTGAAGGTGGGACAGTGGCTCTCGAGCAGAGCTACCTGTCCTCCATGGTGGTATCTGGAGAAATGCTGGTCGTCATAACCAGAAGTAAAAGGGTGCTACTGGATCTAGTGGATAGCAGCCAGAGGTTCTACTAACTATAGTACAATGCACAAGACAGCTCCCCACGAAAAAAAAGAACTATGGAGCCCAAAATGGCAATAGTACAGAGGCTAAGAAACCCTGGTCTAGGATGAAAAACATAATGAGTAAGAACAGGTAGACTGGGTTAAAATATTAACTCCAGTGGGCTTACCTTTCCTTTCTAAAATAAGAAACATGCATTCTGAATTGGTGGAAATTTAATGCAGGTTTTGACCCAAATTCCATATTATTAAGATACACATTTCCTGCTATTATGGAAAACATCTCCAGGAGCTCTGTTCCCAACCTGAGCATGCTGCTTGTCAAACCAGAGGTAAGGTTTTTTTTGGCTTGAGCAAATAGAGACCAATCCAATGCCAAGTTTCTGAAGTACTACAACAAAAATGTTTTAAAGTGAGATCATACCTTTAAAGAAATACCTGCTCATCTTATTTTATGAACACTGGTAAGGTAAACTGAAAAACTAAGTTCTAAAACCTAGTTAGTGTAACTAACACACAATTTTTTAATTGCTTGAAAAACACACACACACAAAAAATGATTTATGCACACTCATGCAAAATTACCTCCTTCTGTGGAGTTATTATTGTGGAATTGTAGCCCCCTAATTAAGACTGAATGAAAAATACTTTTCAAATCCTCAATCTCTGATAATGCTATTAGTAGCATTTATTCCTATGGATTCTCCATGGCTTTCAAAAGTTTTTTGTTTTTTTTTTTTAATTTAAATTGATTCACTAGGAGAAAGATATCTGATGTCCTCCTAATCATACAAAACTCTCCCATTCCACTGCTGGATGATCAGGGGAAAAAAAGAACCAAACCTGTTGTCATCAAGTCAATTCTGACTCATACAACCCTACAGGACAGAGCAGAACCGTTGCATAGGATTTCCAAGGAGCGGCTGGTGGATTTGAACTGCCAACTTTTTGTTACCTTTCTTTGTGGTCACCTTGAAATTTACCCTTATCTCCCTAGGTTTGAACCAGTCTTTTGTTACTTGGTATCACCTTGTGTTCCTCTCCATTCATTCCTTCTGTTTATTCCTTTTACTGTTCTGACGTTGTTGTCATTTACAGATTAACCTCTCTGGCTCCCTGTTGTAAATCTTTTAGTTTTGGTATCTGGCTGGTGCAATCTTACATCCTAGATTCAGGCTGTCGTCTGATGTTTGTTCTCAAACTGAAGGACTCCCTTTAATAATTCTTGTTAAGTTTGGATTGGTTTTTACATATTTCGTTAATTTCTGTTTATCTGGAAATTTCCTAATTCCACCATCATATTTGATCTAGAGTTTTGCAGGATATATTATTCTTGGCTAGAAATTTTTGTTCTTTCAAGATTTTATATATATCCTTTTACTGTCTTCTTGCCCACGTGATTTCTGCCGAGTAATCAGAGCTTAGTCTTACTGTTGTGACTTTTGTTTTTCTTGAGCTGCTCTCAGGATTCCTTGTCTTTGGTTTTAGTGAGTATAATTATGATATGCCTTGGTGATTTTCTTTTGGGGTCTATGCTATGTGGGGTTTGTTGAGCTTCTTGGATGGTCAGTTTTTCATTTTTCATGATATTTAGGGAAGTTTTCTGTCAGCAAGTCTTCAATGATCCTCTCTGTGTTTTCTGTTTTCTCCCCTTGTTCTGGAACTCTTATCACTCGCAAATTTTTGCTTTTGACTGTATTTCATGTCATTCTCAGGGTTTCTTCATTTTTCTTCATTCTTTTTTTCTGATTTTTCCTCAAAGTGGTATCCAGGTATTTGTCTTCAATTTCACTGATTCCATCTTACACTGTTTCAAACCTGCTCCTCAGGCCTTCTATGACACTGCCCATTTCTGAAATCTTGATGTTTATCTTTTGGATCTAATTGCTGTTTTTGTATGATTTCCAGTTTTGAATTTATTTTGATATCTTGTTCCTGTATTATTTTCCTGAATTCTTCCATTGTTTTGTCTGTCTTTTCCACGATTTGTCTGTCTTTTCAATGACTGCCTATTTTTTCCTCATTTTTGTTTGCTTTTTCCCTCAACTCTTGAACTGCTCTGAATACTGGAAATCTGAATTCCCTATCAGGTAGTTCCAGTGCCTTTTCTTCTCCTGGAAAGTCATCTGATGTTTTATTTTGGATGTCTACTAGAACCATCCTGTCCTATGTTTTATATGTTTTGATAGTGTCTGCTGTCTTCAAGACATTCAGTAATTATTTTCTTAGTTTATTGATTGTAGATCTGTTTGTTTCATCTTGCTTTTTTGCTTTATTTGGTTATCTCTGAGCAAGCGGGCTATGCATTCTTTGTTGTTTTCTCATATGTGGGCACGATACTTTTCACCTCCTTGTCCAATGGGCAGAGCCAGTTGCTCAGCTATGGTGCAGCAGGGCAGGTTCAGCTGAAGGGAAGGGACTGGGATGGTTGCTCATGGCACATGCTGGGGCTGACAGGGCGGGACTGGGGGTCAGTGCAGGGCAGGTTCTGGTAGACCATGCCTGTCTGCTCAGTGGTGCAATGTTCAGCACATATACACATAGGAGGAAAGCAGAAGGCTGTGATGTGTGGAGCTAAGTGGTTATGAGAAAGAGCAGAAACAGGAACCAAAAAAAAAGTGCTGAGGGGGCTTGCCATTGGAGTGGTGCAGACCCAGGGAAGCCATGTGCTGGTGGCTTTCTAGCCAGGCAGTGAGACACAGCCCATCATGAAGATACAGATACGGCACACACAGCTAGGTGGGTGGGAAAAAGGAAAGAAAGAGAGACAGAGACAAACAAACTAGATTTAAAAAGAAAAAAAAAGGAGAGAAAAAGGCACGCACAGGTAGGTGGTCAGGGGAAAGAAACAGAAGGAATGTAGAGAGAGACAAGAAACCAAAACGAAGAAAAAGATGCCAGGTGACTGGGAAGAAGAAAAGGCAGAGAGGTAGAGAGAACAGAGAGATGAGAAACCAAGAAATGAAGAAAAACAAAAAGGAAAAAAAAAAAAGGAATACCCCCAGGGGATCCCACCAGCGACCAGGGAAGTGACTCCCAGGCCTCAGGGCACAGCCTGTTTAGAAGAGGTAGAAATGGCACAGAGCACCAGTTATTCAGAAGACAATAAATGAAGTGGAGAGATGAGAAACTGAAAAATGAAGATAAAAAGGAAAAAAGAAAAAAAAAAACGTAATGCCCCCAGGGATCCCACTGACACAGCGGCACAGACTGGGGAAGTGTCTCCCAAACCACGTGGTACGGTCCATCTAGAAGGGCAGAGATAGCGCATAGCACCAGTATTCAGAAGACAGGAAAAGAAGGTAAGTAGAAAGAGATGAGAAATCGAGAAATAAAGAAAAACAAAAAAGAAAATTAATAAAGAAAAAAATGGCCCCAGGAGTCCCACCAGCGTGGCAGTGCAGTCCAGGGAAGCAGTTCCCCAGCAAGGTGACACTTCACAGCCTGTCAAGAAGCCGCAGATGGCACACGGAGCCAGGTGTTCAAGAGAAAGGAAAGGAAGGAGGTTAGAGAGGGGAAAGAAGCTAAAAAGTTGAAAAATGCAACAACAGCAACAAAGAAACGACACTGAAGGAGCTGACCAGTGTGGACAGGGCAAATCCAAGTGGCATGGGGCAAATTCAAGTGGCCTGGAGCCAGTGTTTCCCTGGCCTGGCGACCGCAGCCCACTGGGAAGTGGTGGAGGCTGAGCAGGGGGAAGAAGGGTGGGGAGTGGGAAAGCATGTATTACTGGTTTCCAGGTGCTCTGCCTCCTGCCGTGAGCTCCATGAAGTTGCTTTTCCATACTCCCTGTCCGCTGATCTCCAACAGGAGTCCAAGATGGTAAATCCATGCTGTGTTAGCTGATAGGGGACCTCCACTCAGTATCTCTCTTTGCTCTCTGTTCTCTTGTCAGTTTCTTATTCCATTCAGTGCTTGGCTGAGTTCTTCATCTCTTCATTTGACACTTAGGGTTCCAGGACCGACGTTTGTCTCTGTTTTACTTAGTTTTTCAGGTCTTTGCTGTGGAGGGATGGCATGATGCTTCTGTCTAAGCACCATGTTGGCTCCACCTCCTGAAGTGCTGATGTTTTAGTTAGCAGTCATAGCTCTTAGCCACTGTGCCACCAGGGCTCAGAAAAGAGGGTACAAAATTCAATCCCTCTGTCATTTGTAGTGACTCCATTCATAATGGAATTTAACTAAGGATGGTTGTTTTGTCTCTTCAGCACTTTTCCATTTGACAGGGAACAGGCAGAGCCCTGGTGACGCAGCCGCTCCTTGGAAACTCTATGGGGCAGTTCTACTCTGTCCTATAAGGTGGCTATGAGTTGGAATAGACTCAATGGGCATGGTTTTTTATTTCGTTTTTGTTTTTCTTTCTTTTAATGTTTACAGAAGGAGACTGCCACCTCTTTCTCCCACAGAACAGCTGGTGGGTTCAAACTGCCGACCTTCAGTTAGCAGCTGAGCACTTAACCACTGCACTACCAGAGCTCCTGTAAAATTCATGATAAAAAAACCCATTGCCGTCGAGTTGATTCTGAGTGATAGTAACCCTATAGGACAGAGCAGAATTGTCCCATAGGGTTTCCAAAGAGCGGCTGGTGGATTTGAACTACCAGCCTTTTGGTTAGCAGCCAAGCACTTAACCACTGCACCACCAGGGCTCCAAAACCCATCATAAAGAAGCTATATTACCTTCTGAGGTAAGAGGTAAGGTAAGAGGGTCGTTTCTCTCCTCCCACATTCTCCTATACAAAAGTTACGGTGTCACTTCATAGCCTACTCCAAATTCTCTCTACCTTAAAGCTAAATGCACCAGGAAGGTTTTTAACTGCTTATTTGGCAGTAGCAGCTCTCCATTAGAATTAGTACCTCTTTGTAGCCACTGGGCAATATACAGAACTTTCACACTTCGAGATAGTTACAAATTTCAAGATGAAAATCATGGGCATTCTGCTTTGCTGGAGCAGTCTAAAAAAGTATTTCTGAGTAGTTTTCAAATTCCCCAGGGTCAGTAAAAAATTCTTGATGAAGTTGAAATTAACTTCAAGTTTCCAGGGTTGGAGCTACTGGCATCATGCACTGTTCCTTCTTTCCCATTCTATATCTAATCTGTCATGGAGACCTGTTTCTCAGATTTGTCCTCTTCTTTCCCATACTATCTAATCCCACCTCAGCCTACCAGCCTTTCACCACTTCACATTTTGTTGCCTGCAATAGTCTTCTAGGTCTTCCTGGCTCCCAGTTCTCCTCTCTATTACTCATCCTGCCCAACATGTCTGATAATGTGTTTGCTTGTCTAATCACTTCTTTATACCCTGCTTTGTTCCTACAAGATTAGTAAACTAATCATCCCAAACGATGTTCACTCTCTCTTTCCCATGTTTAAGAATTCATGCATTCAATGATGCACACTAGTATGTGAAAGATACTGTGCTGAGCTCTGAAGGAGCATCCCTGGGGGCTTACAGTATTGTGGGAATGGTAAGCATACACACAAATAATTATAAGAAGATAGAAATATGCATGGGTCATCAAACAAGAGAAAGAGTGCTAGTGGGAGTCAGAATCTGAACTGTCAGCTGGATGTCAAATGGAATTAGAATTGGTAGGGAAGGAGCAGAACGTGAGAGACAAGGGAGAGAGTGCTGAGGTTCCTCCCCCGCCGCCCCTCCGCCCCAGATGAGGAGAGTAACAATGCTTGAATAGACCTAGGGAGGCCAGGAGAAATATGGTTGGAGGGAGCATGGCAGGAGACTTGAGAATAGTCAATGTGCTTACCAAGTCCAAGTCAAGGCAGGAGGCAAAGATTTCTGCCTGCTTTAAGATATTTGAAGCGCTGTGAAAGATGTAATTTTGGCACCAAAACAGTAAAATTTCCAGGACATTAATGGTTAGAAATGACAACAGCATAGGATATCGAAACTGGAATTATCCCAGGGAAAAAAAAAAAGACTCAGGCCATATGGCTTCAATATGTATGAGGGAATACAGTGGAGCGAAAGGAAGGTTATAGATACAGAATCTACTAACCTAAACAGCTGCTTCATGCAGGAAACTTTAATGGCTTCGTGAGCATGGGGTTTTAGATGATTTCTGCACTGTTATAATACTTAGCAGCCTGACAATACCATAAAACCAAACCAAACCCATTGCCGTCAAGTCGGTTCCAACTCATAGTGACCCTACAGGACAGGACAGAACGGCCCCATTGAGTTTCCAAGGAGCGCCTGGTGGATTCGAACTGCTGACCTTTTGGTTAGCAGATGTAGCTCTTAACCACTACGCCACCAGGGCTTCCGACAATACCATGAGGACATCTAATTAAACAATTTCAGGCAATCTTGGCCATTACACAGCATTTATGGTGCTATCCATGGTGTCTGGGAACTTCCTGTCAGGAGGGCTAGCAAGCCATATTACTGCTGGTGATCCTTCTACATGAAATTGATAAATCCTGCTCCACAAATGCTGAATCCTCTGAAGTTGCTGAAAGCACTTATAGGTAATATTATGATGTAGATATTCACTGCAAGTCAAGACTAGCAAATACACTATTTTCAAAATCAAAAGCAATGAAGTATCACAGCCACCTTCAATTTTTTTAGATACAGGTAAAGATAAACATAACACAACTCTGTAAATATACCAAAACTCACAGAATTGTTTTTTTTAAATTGGTGAAACTATATGGTGTATAAATTATATCTTAATAAAGCTGTTATTTTAAAAATCACGTTTCAACCAAAATGTCAGTTTCCAGAAGTGTTATATTTCTTAAAATGTTCATTCTGCTGGAAAAATTTACAAAATAGAAACCCTGCTAAATTGCTATGACAAAACTATCATCTCTCTGGAGAAAAAGAAGAAAATGGACAGTTCCTAGGCCCTTTGCTCTGACAGGAGCTGACCTCTACCACACAAGAACATCTACCTGTAAGCTCTGAGCGACTTTTAAAAGGCCATTTTTCAGATTTAACCACAATGTTGAATACCATATACTTCTAATGATTTCCCTCTTCCCCGGATAACCACTACTCAAGCTTTTATCTCTGGAAACATTCTAACCTTCCCCATGTCCAAACCTGTTCCCTAACTTCTACTAATAAATACCATATCAGTGTCTGCCTGCTGTTGAGGTAACAGAAGGTTATTTACACCCTTGGAGATTCAAAGTGGGTCAAGACTGCAAGAAGCAGATTGTGAGTCCCTTGAGAGAAAAGACTATGTCTTAATCATTGTTAGAACTTCTCCATGTTGAGCAAAGTACCTGGCACGCAGGTGCTCAATAAATATTTCTGCCTGCCACAAAGCTAAGGTCCACTCACAAAAAGAATTAGCCAACAAATTGCCAGGGGACAAGAAATTCTTAGGCACAGGTATATTTAAGAGAAGGCAGTTTAAGCCCAACTTCAGTCTTGACATCTAAACCAGTCCATCTTTATAGTGACTAAAATTTTAAAACAGGTTTGTGATGCGGCTGTCACCAAAACCCTAAACCTTAAAAATAAAATCATAATACCTTTTTAATTTTTTTCCTCCCAAATTATGTTGGGGGTAAAAAAACAGATCCATCATCCAACAGCAATTTATTATCCAATCAGACTCTAGTTAAGTGGCTTACTGTCAGTCAGGTAGCTCAAGGATGGACCCCTTGATGAGGGGTCTTTTTCACCATAATAAAGGCGGGACTACATCAAGGGGGAGCCTTGGTGGTACAGTGGCCAAGAGCTCAGCTGCTAACCAAAAGGTCAGCACTTCAAATCCACCAGCTGCTCCTTCAAAACCCTGTGGGGCAATTCTACAGTGTCAGGTCAAACAGCAGGTGGGGGGGGCACAGTCTAGAATATTGGGGAACAAATGGCCAGAGACTCAGGCAGATATTGTTTTACACCAAGGAACTGATACCTCATCATGTGAAATGACTCTGATATTTCTTAATACCCACCTCACACGCTTATTATGAAGATTAAACGAGTTGATAATTTGAGCAGTACTTAGTGCCTGGCACAAGGAGACCTGGTGGCACAGTGGTTAAAGCACTCGACTGCTAACCAAAAGGTCTGTGATTTGAACCCACCAGCCACACTTCAGGAGAAAAATGTGGCAGTTTGCTTCTGTAAAGATTTCAACCTAAGAAACCCTGTGGGGCAGTTCTACTCTGTCCTATAAGGTCACTATGAATCAGAATCTGCTCGATGGCAGTGGGCAAGTGGGCAGCGCCTGGCATGTAGTAGGCACGATAAATGTTTGTTAATAAAATAACTTTTAATCCATTTCCAATTGCATTCATCGATACATTAGAGATCTACAATTCCTAAAGAAATTACGAGGTTTGGAGAGAAGTTCGAATTTAAATCTGGAGCTGGAAAGAACGGGGTGCCAGGGAATGTTTCATTCAAACCCCTAATTGCATGGTTGAGGAAATTAATCACATATCTCATATTTGTAGAGCAATTCACAGGTTACAAAAAGCTTTCACATGTATTATTAAGTCTGTTCCTCTCAGCCCTTCTAAGGGATGCAGAGCAGGTATCATTAACTCCATTTGCAGAAAAGGAAATGAAACACAGAGAGGTACAGTGACTTACCCAAGGCCACAGAGTTAGTAAGTGAAAAGACCCAGGCTACAATTCAGGTCTTCCCATGCCTGCTCCAGGCCTCTTTCCTCTATAACAAGGTGCAACTTGGGCCCTGCACTTACTTAGGTCAATTTGGAAACAATGATTCCAGGACCCCTAAATAGAGATTCTACTGCAAGTGCAAACTTTAAAAGTTAAGACAATTCTATTAACTGGAATTAAAGGTAAATTAATAGCTGGCAAAAGACATACATGAGTTACAGCACAAAACGACACGACGACACACACTTGGAACCGGAACCATACACTGCTGAATACAAATTTTCACAACAGTCTTCAAAGGGAAGACGTTGTCCAAAACACAACCCTTCAAAGATTAGAAGACCCAGAAAATATTGGTGTCAGCTAAAGAGAGAAAAGGTTGTCACTTCCCTTAAGCTAAACCCAGAAGGAAAAGTCCCCAGCGGAAGGTGAAGCTATGGGGCCCAACGAGGCTCTAAGGGATTGCACGCAAGTTGCAACTCCCAGCGATAAATGGTGAATCACCTAGCATTTATCCGAGCTGCATCTTCCCCGGGCGCTCACCACCTGGAGCAGCAATCTAAAACCCGGCAGCTAAACGTGAAAATCTCCTGGCCACCGTTTGCAGGATTGCAAATAACCTCATAGAAAGTCTGTCTGCCGGCAGGGTGCAAGCGGGACCGCATACCGACACAAGACGTTATTTTCAGCGCGTGTTCCCAAGGGAGGGATCATCAGATCTACAAAATTAAGCATCTCCCACTAACCAGGATATTTCCTAAACCAAGCCGGAGGGCTGGGCAATCCTGACCCTGGTCCGCCCTACAAAAGCCACATGGGCCCCTTTCCACCCTGCCTCAAGCCGGAGAAACGTGGCGGGGGGGCAGGGAGATCACCGGAGGCAGGCCTCCCTCCGCCGCCTCAATCATCCTCTCCCCGAAAGAGGAAGGCGCCGCCGCGGGCGACCAGTGGACAGAGCCCGGGGTTTGGAAATTCTCGGAAGCAGATGGTGCCGGCGGGCCGGGCCCACGGGCCCGGGGTGCGTTACCTTTGTGTAGAGCTCGGATGCCGCCATGGCCCCGCTGCGCCGACACCAGGCCCGGCAGATACCCCACCTCGCCTGGGCGGCCGCCCGCGTCGCCGACTGAGACGCGCCGAGGCTGTAGCCCGCAGAGAGGAGGGCCGGGCCGGGCGGGGCGCGGTGGGGCGGGGGCGCGGCGGGGCGGGGCGCGGCGGGGCGGGACCGGGCGGCTCAGGAGGGGGCCCTCCGCCAGGCCTCGCTAGCACTTCCTGGTTCGCAGCCAGCTCTCCGCGCGCCGGGTCGCCGCCGCCTAGATGCTCCCCTGCCGCCTCGCGGGCCCGCGATGCTCCCGGTCGCTGCCCTGTGCATTGTGGGAGCGGGAGAAGGCCGCGCTCGGCGCTGCCACCGCGGCTGCTCTGGGCCTCAGGGCCACACCGTCTCCCATCGCTGCGGGGACCCAGTATCCTCAGCCTTCAGCCGGCGCTCCCCCCACCCCCTCGCTGCTGAGACCCAGAAACCGGCCTCAGGCTGCCCCCAGCCCAAGCGAGCCCTGGACCGTGCAGAATAACCCGGGCGCGAGGGGTGGCAATAGCTGGCGTCACTGAGTGTGTCCAGGTAAATGACTGAGAGCCTCCAGGCTGCTGCTTCTGTCTTTCCAAGCATTTCTAGAGAGAGGGTTTGGGGTAAGACTTCTTGAGAGCTCCAGAAGAGCCCTGTTAGCGGCAGTAGACTGGAAGCCCGTCAGTGTAAAACCGGGAATTGGAGGTGAAGGATCACCAAGGTCACCCCAAACACCTTGGCGATAGGGTTGTTTCATGGTACCAGAGCGGAGGGGCCTGTTCTAACCTACAGAAATTTAAGTGAGCTTTGAAACAAGGTGTACTCAGCAGGGGGCAACCCCGGCACCTTACACTCTCCCGGGCTCGTGCGTTTACTGAGGAACCACTGTCCTGTCCCACCTCGCACCTTGCTTCTGTCCCCCGATGATTACTGGTTCCGTGGTGCCACTGGGAGCTGATCTGGGATGTCACTTTAAAATGGCACCTTTCGTGGAAGGTCTATGCCTGCAATTTAACTCTGTTTTTTTAATCAACCAAAAGGAGCCCTGGTGGCACAGTGGTTAAAGAGCTCGATGCTAACGGAAAGGTCGGCTGTTCGAAATTACCAGCTGATCTGCGGGAGAAAGATGTGACGATTACAGCCTTGGAGACCCCATGGGGCAGTTCTACTCTGTCATATAGGGTCCTATGAGTTGAATTCATCCTACAGCAGTGGATTTGTTTGTTTGTCTGTTTGTTTGTTTTAACCAACCAAATGACTGGGATCCTCCAGTGAGGGAGTCGATTCCCCCACTCATAGCTAGCGACCCTACAGGACAGAGTACAGTTGCCCCATAGGGTTTCCAAGGCTGTGATATTTGCAGAAGCAGACTGCCACATCTTTCCCCTGTAGAGTGGCTGGTGATTTCGAACCACCAACCCCTCTTTTAGCAGTGGAGGACTTTAACCACTGCTCAGAAGCTACTCTCAATCTGGGCAAGGCTACCCTTGCCTATCAAGCACAAGAATGCAGTCTTCCACCCACCCCATGCTGTCTTCACCCTCCACCTCCTCCCCACTCAAACTTTGACTCCTTGACTAATTTCAGTATTTTTTAATTCGTAGCCTCTTTCTAGTGTGTTCACCTTAATTCTTTGAACTGTAAGTGGTTCTGTGCCTGTCATTGGAATCTGGGCGAGTTTCCATTATGATGATCTCAAGCCCTTGGTTCTGTGTGGACTACCATTGACTTGGAAACCCTGTGGGTCCTTACTCCCTGGAAACTCAGGCCATTCCCCTTCTTGCTCACTGGCCCACAGTCCCCTCTGATATGCCCCCAAGAGATGTCCTTTCAGAAGCAGATCAATAGGTCTCTCTTCTTAGGTGCCCTTGGGTGGGTTTGAACCACCAACCTTCTGCTTAGTAGCCCAGCACTTAACCATTTGTCCCATCTAGAGACTCTACCAGAGTCCAAACTCTGCAGAATTCTCTCTTCCTTCTAATTCTAAAACAAAATCTTTCCTGTTTCTGGGTCCCTGCCTCTTTCTTCATCCAGAAATAGTAAGAGAAAACACATTGTGCAGTTATGGCCCTAAAAGGGCCTTGGGTCGGTTTAGGAAGCCTGGCTCTATCCCTTGGGGTTTTTTTGTGCCTTGTGTAAGTTGGTAACCACTCTGTTATTATCACCTTCAGCTAATACCTACCTCCCAGGACTGTTGGATGATCAGTATGTTGAGAAAAAACTAAGAAAACAAAAAGGACCTTATGAGTGTGGGTGCCTTTTTTTTTTTTTTTTTATGGGGAGAAAAAGGAACTGGAGTTCTTTTCTTATAATTCATATGCATTCAACTACGCAAATATTTGGAGCCTTAGTAAGCAGCAGGATGAGGAGAGGAAAGGCTTTCTGCCCTTGACTTAACCTGACCTTACCTTATCTCATTCAACACTACAGGCAGAGGCAAGTACTGTGTACTTATAGTGTACATTAGTTGGCATTTAGATACTCAAATATTTAATGTGTTTCAGAAGACTAGGGATTGGGCGTAGGTGACATTTGGAGGGGTGGGGAGGAACCTCAAATGGCCCAATGAAAGATCTAAATGGTGATGTGAATGGGAAGCTATTTATGATCAGAGGACATATAGACAGAGTATGAGGAAACTAAGTTATGAAGCAGAAAATTCAAGAACATATTGAGGTTGACCTGAAAGACCTTAAAGATGGAAGGAAGCCAAACATCAGGAATTGCTTCACTTCAGGCAGTTATCCTAGATCCGCCTTACCTATGAATTTAGGCCTAGCCACATTTTAAGGCCCCTCTAGGCAAAAAAGGAAGATAAAAATACAGTCCTTAACTCAAAAAGAACAATACTTCATTCAATATCAAATGAAATGATATATATAAAAAATTTGAAATGTAAAGTGTAAAACACTGATAATTAATGTAGATTGTTATCATTACTATTATTTTTTAAACCCATTACCTACTATGCTAATTCTAGATTCTCATTTCTTCATGTCTAAAATATCTGCCTGAGTCTATGGGCCTTTATTCCCCAATATTCTAGCTTGTGCCCCCACCACCTGCTGTCTGACCTGCCTCTGTATCTCTATGCCTAGCTCTAATCCATAACATTCCACCCTTAAACCCATTTCCTTCAAGTTGATCCCAACTCCTAGAGACCCTGTAGGACAAAGGAGAACTGCCCCATAGGGTTTCTAAGGAGTGGCTGGTAGATTTGAACTGCTGACCTTTTGGTTAGCAGCTGAGCTCTTAACCACTGCGCCAAGGCTAGGGTACATGATTGCTTCGATCAGTTGATTTCTTCCAGACCTTGAAATACTTTCTATCCAAATCCATAGCACCTTCAGCTAATCTGTACCTCCCAGGCTTTTTACTGCCTTGATAATCATAACACTTAGAGTAGCTCCTCTCATCCTACCTGCCCCCCAGTCTGCCTTCCAAGTGGTAGTGATGAAAGCTCTGGGGTACTGAAAAGTCATAGATTCAAATGACCTTGATTCTAGTCCCAGTTCTGACCTGGGGCTTGGCGCCTAAACAATGTGAGCCTATTTTTTAGTAAACTTTTTATTTTACAACAGCTTTAGATTTACAAAACACAAAAACAGTGTTCTGTAGAAATGGTTACTGTATCTCAGAGCATGGAACAATTAACACAGTGTGGGAGAGGGGAATATTCAGTTTTCACAAGGGTGATATTTGAAATAAGTTCTAAAATATAAGTAGGAATGGATCAAAAGATATCACCAACTAAGAAAAGACAGATTTCCGATCAATACAACTATCAAGGAATTCATAAAAAAAAAAAAAGAAGCACTACCATTTCTTCTAGGGAATTTGACCTAAGTAAGACACAGGCAAAAGCAATGGTTGCCATTAATAGAATCCAGACAACACTGGATTCAGTTGAGGAGACCAGCTAAGTCCCAAGATGGCAAAGTTCAGATTGAAGCAAGGGGGAAATGGCTTCCTGGGGAAGAGTTTCCTGGAGCAAAAGGATGACTCTGTAGAGTACAGAGTCTAGAACAGAGAAGACTCTCATATGGTGTGAAATACTAAAATAATTGAGGCTATGATAAAGTCCAAATATACCAGGGGGTAAAAGTTAGAAATTCCAGGAAAAAGAAAATTACATCATAAGGAAATATAATCGTGGTATGACCTAGGATGTACAGCGAACTCTATCAACCTATAGATAAAGCTGAGAAGACTATTAATAATGATTATAAAATAGAATGGAAATGCTATCAACCTTGATAATGTGATTTTAAGGAACACAGATGACAAAAGCCAGAAATGAGGAGAGTCAAAGGGAAAGATGTGTGTCGTCCAGTCAATTCTGACTCATAGCAACTCTGTAGGACAAAGTACAACTTGCCCCAAAGGGTCTAACAGGCTGTAATCTTTATGGAAGCAGGTTGCCAGGTCATTTCTCCCACTGAGCCACTGGTGGGTTTGAACCACCTATCTTTTGGTTAGCAGCCAAGTGCTTAACCATTTGCACCACCAGGGCTCCTTAAGGCAAAGATAGAGGTGTTAATAGTCTCATGTTACCCAGTAGAGAGATAAAAACTGTCTGCAACTGATGGAATAAGAAATAAAGGTGAAAATATATTACTAAACACTGAAAGGAAGCCTATAGGGGCATCTAAAGGCGTCATTATACTGGAAGGGAGGTGGGGAATGTTGTGAACTAAATCCTCATCTATCAATCCGGAAAGCTATTAATTTACATCTAAAATTTAAAAATCAAGAAACTGGAAACTGGTATAAACAAACTACCGGAAGACTGTGGGGTAGGGGGGAGGCAGAACACAAAACAGCTCAAGTGTTCCAAGCAGCTCTCCCTCTGGGGAACTAAATTTGGTGGTAAAGACAGGCATATTTTGTGAATCTTTGCTTCTCACTACGTCCTAGACTACTTGATTTCTAAATCACATTCAAGTATAATTTTCATTTTAAAAAGAGCTGAAACGAACGAGAAAAGTCTAATAGGGATTTAATTTGTAATCAAATTCTAATTGTATCATTATTTTCCATATTTTATCCTACAGGTTGATGCCCCTGCTTAATGGCATCTACTCCAGTTCTCTTTTTAAAAAAAGAAAAAAGTTACAAATTTAAGCAATGGAACCATTTTAAAATTTCTAGATTCTTTCTGGATCTTTTTTGGTGTATGTGCACACTTTTACAAAGTTGTAAAGACTGTTCTGAACCATTATCAGCACACTGCTCAAACCTCCATTCCTTTCCTTCACATCCTCCTGGGAAATGACTTCACCACCCCTCATGTATGGACAGGTCTGAGGCCATTAACTGGCACTCTCTTCCAGTGTCTCTTTTCCCCGCCTGAACTCTAGTCGCTCATCCTGACTTCATGGAAAACATGCCAAGGCTGATCTCTTCACCAGTATTCTCGATCCCAACTCTAGCGCTCTTTCTTCCTCTGCATATTTGGCTTTTCTCTTTTGTACTTTTTGTTTTGCCTATAACTATAGTCATAGCTTCCCTACACTTAAAAAGCAAAACCAGAAACTTTATCTTTTCTCACAAACCTTAGAATCTCTCAAAAGAATAATTTCCTTACACTAATTTCATCTTTAAAGGAGCCCTGGTGGTGCTCCACTGCTAAACGGAAGGTCAGCAGTTTGACCACACCAGCGGCTCTGTGGGAAGAACTGGCGATCTGCTACCAAAAAGATTAAAGTCTAGGCAACTCTATGGGGCAGTTCTGCTGTCCTGTAGGGTCACTATGAGTCAGAATTGACTCGATGGCATACAACAAAATTCATCTTTAGTTGCTTATGATCTCTTCTCTCTGTGCCCCACGCCTATACAATTTTTTTTTTTTTTTGTATACATCTACACTAAAACTGCCCTCCCCAAATCATCAGTACTTGCCTCCATACTGAACAATAATGTGTTTATACCAGTTTCTTGATTTTTAAATTTTAGGCATAAATTAATAATCCAAACTACTCGCCTTTTCTTAGGTCCCATTTTTCTTGACTGCTCTGCTATACTCCACACAGTAGACTATCTTCCTATTTTTATGCAAATCTTTTCCTCCCTTTGCTTCTGACACTTGCAGAAGAAACTTCCCAAGGGAATGTGAATATACTATAATCAGCTGTCCTATTGTAATGAAACATACATAGGAATAACAAACCATTTAACAAGTATAATGAATAATTCTTTAAAGTTTACATATAGATGTAATATATGAGAAAAAACTTTATAGGAGTAATACTGCATATGGCCATCTTAAATTATCCCACTGGCACCAGGAGTCATAGACCTAACTCATATATAGGTATTCAAGACAGACGTTTAACCAGTTAAACAATATTTTTAGTTTCTCTTTTAGCAAGCACAGTCATATTGATTAGAGCTTCTCATATTTAAAGTAGTTGAGAAATAAGGAAGACATGTAGTTAGTGCTCTGTACCTTACAGGCCTGGCAGAAAGTTGCCCACTGGTGTCTCCGCCTCTCGTCTTTATCGTTACATCAATATATGGCTGCTCTACTCTGATCATTTCTGCAGTAATAAAAACAACGGGTAACTTAAGTTTATAAACCAAGTCATTCTCAGTATTAGCTTGTAAACCTGTTGCCATTGAGTCGATTCCAACTCAAAGTGACCCTACAGGACAGAACTGCCCCATAGAGTTTACAAGGCTGTAAATCCGCAGAGAAACAGATTGCCACATCTTTCTCCCACAGAGTGGCTGGTGAGTTCAGACTGACCTTCTGTATAGCAGCTGAGAGCACTGCGCCACCAGGGCTCCTTCGTTAGCTTGTGTACATGTAGAAAAGCAAGAGCTTCCGATACATTAATCAGCCTAACTTATTTATTGGTAATGGGGCAGTAATGAGCCTCAAATCAAATACAGAATGCTTGCAACACCATCATCACACATCAGAGCAGAGAAGCAGTAAACAATCTGTCCTTGCCATGGAAAATGAGGTACCAGTATACTAATCTCAGTAAGGTGTGAGGTTTATGAGAGCAAAGCTCTTCAACATTACCTCACTGGAAGAAATACTGACTGTAAGGGCCCAGTTCAATGAAGGCTACGTGTGGCTGAGACTCAGAATCTAATATTATCTCCGCATCTACATATTTAACCTGGCTTCCTACTTAACTTTCCAACCCAATTTTCCATTTCACTTCATCTTTCAACAAGTATTTGAGTATTATAAGCCGTATCTAGGTGTTAGGAATACATGAGTAAACTAGATTTCCCTCTAATTAAATGTTGAGCTGAGATCAGGAGAATGGAAAAGAGCCAGCCAAAGTATGAATGAGGCAAGTGTTTAATGGAGAGAAACCAGCAAGCACCACAGCACAGGACAGGTGTGAGCTTGGAGAACTTTTTCATTGTGCTTTAAGTTTACAAATCAAGTCAGTCTCTCATACAAAAACTTATACTTTGCTATATACTCCTAGCTGCTCTCCCCTAATGAGACAGCACACTCCTCTCCACGCTGTATTCCCCATGTCCACTCAACCAACTCCTGTCCCCCATCTTCTCATCTCCCCTCCAGACAGGAGCTACCCACATAGTCTCATGTGTCTACTTCAGCCAAGAAGCTGACTCCTCACCAGTATCATTTTCTGTTTTATAGTCCAGTCTAATCCCTGTCTGAAGAGTTGGCTTCGGGAATGGTTCTAGTCTTGGGCTAACAGAGGGTCTGGGGACCATGATCTCTGGGGTCCCTCCAGTCTCAGTCAAGACAATAAAATCTGGTCTTTTTCAAGAATTTGAGGACTGCATCCCACTATTCTCCGGCTCCATCAGGGATTCACTGTTGTGTTCCCTGTCAGGGCAGTCATTGGTGCTAGCCGGGCACCATCTAGTTCTTCTGGTCTCAGGCTGATGGAGTCTCCGGTTTATGTGGCCCTTTCTGTCTCTTGGGCTCATATTTACCTTGTCCTTAGTGTTC